>NW_015167624.1:96837-122897 GCF_001447785.1 Gekko japonicus
TGTCTGAGCTCAGGAAGGAGAGGGCTCCAGAGCAGATTAGTTTTATGCCGCAGCCAAATCGCTCGCTCACAACTCGAATGCCGGTAGCTCACAAAGCAGAATTTTTGCTCACAAGACCCCACAGCTTCGAGGGAGCACTGGCCACAAGTTCCCCTCAGCTCTCACGCAGGTGGGACCCGACTCAGATCATGATCCCAGAGTGTGGCCAACTGAGGCTTCCCACCTTAACCATTTCCTCAAGTGAAAATAGTTCCTGGGGGCACTATCTGGAGACACCCACGTGCTTCCTGGGCGACGTGTGGGATTCCTCAACAGGCCGAATGTGACACACACCACCAGAAGACGAAGAAGAAGAGAAGAGATTGGATTTATACTCTGCCCTTCACTCCCCAAAGGAGTCTCAGTGCGGCTCATCATCTCTTTTCCCTTCCCCTCCCCACAACAGACACCCTGTGAGGTAGGTGGGGCTGAGAGAGCTCTGAGAGAAACTGCTCATGAGAGAATGGTTCTGAGACAACTTGTGACTGACCCAAGGTCACACCAGCAGCTGCATGTGGAGGGGCGGGGAATCAAACCCGGTTCTCCCAGATCAGAGTCCACGCTCCTAACCACTACACCAAACTGGCTACACCAACCATTACAGGTTGGGAAAACTGCAGGGAGGGGGTTGAAACGCCTTCTTCTATATGTGCCAGAATAGGGTTGAGAACTCTGGCTTGAGAAACTCCTGGAGATTTGGGGGTGGAGCCTGGGGAGGGCGGGGCTTGGGGAAGGGGAGGGAGCCCGGCAAGGTCTAATGCCGGAGAGTCCACCCTCCAAACCAGCCATTTTCTCCAAAGAAAACCGATCTCTGTGGGCTGGAGATAGGCTGTAATTCTGGGAGATCTCGAGCCCCCACTTGGAGGCCGGCAATCCTTTGCCACAATGCCGATCCGAAATGGGCACCATGCCTGCAGGACAGTCGCGTCTGACTCAGGGTGCGTGAAAGCCCGCTATTATAAATGGGAGCAGAGCTGGTGTTGGCAATGCCCCCTCTTAAGCTGTGGAGTCTCGTGAGCCAAAATCCTACTTTGGGAGCTGCTGGCATTCAAGTTGTGAGCCAGCGATTTGGCGACTGCGTACATCAGTTTGCTCTGGAGCCGTCCTCCCTGTGCTAAGACGAAAACGTGTGAGCCGGAGGCTAAAAAACCATGAGCTAGCTCACACTCACTCAGCTTAGAGGGAACACTGGTTAGCATGCCCCATAGTGGGGTGGCTACCGACGTCCAGACCTTCCATCAGGGCCCACTGCCTGTCTCCCCCTTACCCAGTTTGGTGTAGTGGTTAAGTGCGCGGACTCTAATCTAGGAGAAACGGGTTTGATTCCCCACTCTTCCACTTGCAGCTGCTGGATGACCTTGGGCAAGCCATAGAGCTGTCCTTGAAAAAGAGCAGTTTCTGTCAGAGCTCTCTCAGCCCCACCTATCTCACAGGGTGTCTGTTGTGAGGAGGGGAAGGGAAAGGAGATTGTAAGCCGCTCTGAGACTCCAAGTGACGGGCGGGGTATAAATCCACTCTCTTCCTCCTCCTCTTCTTCTTTCTTCCTCTTCTTCTTCTTCTTTCCATGTGGCTGCCATGCCCTCTGGCTGCATGAGCTACTTGGCAGCACCGGGGGAAAGGGCTTGCAGGTTGTGATGACCTCTTTATTGGGGAGACTGTTTTTTCTTTAAAACCCACTCTGTTCACATAAATTTGGTAGATTACCGCTGCCACCAGGAATTAAAAATTCCAGTTCTCTCTATTATGGTAGAATGACCCAGTGTCTGGGCGCTTCAGAGGACTATGTGACCCTGAGGAAGGACTGTTCTGACTCCTGGGATAAGTTTAAATAAATAATGATGTATTTATAAAAGAATAAAATACATTTCTGGGTATTTTTGAACTGTTGTTGAAGAAAGAAATTTATAAATATAACTGATAAAGCTGGGCGTCACACACTGTCTCCCAAAACGCCAAAACTCAACTCTGACAGCCTTAGCCACACAGGCTAAACTCTGCCTCTGTTAGCCACACAGGCTAAACTGTTTCTCTTAGCCACCCAGGATAGACAAACTGCTTCTTCTGTCATACAGGCTAAAAAACAAAAACCCTTCACACTCGTCTCTCCAAAAACACAGAATCACCTCTGAGACACCCCTCCTCCCACACTCTTAGTCATCAGCCAGTCACATCTCCCTCATCTCCCTCTATCACTCTACTTACATTGCTACAGTCCAACGAAACATTTAAAGAAACACACACACCAAAACATGAAATCATTACACAGGTGATGCACATGGCTGGGAGAACAGGTAGCAGGAAGGCTCACAGGGGAAGGACACACAGTTGGACAGTGGTGAAGGGCCATACAGGTGGGTGAGCAGGTGTGTGGGAAGGGGTGTAATCAGGGAATGGCAGGGAGGATGGGGTCCACCTGGGGTTCCCCACCCCCAAACCTGGAACCGTCCCTGTATTGGAGACAGCTCTCAAAGGAGATCGATTAAGATGGGTAGCCTTGTTAGTCTGTCTGGAGAAGAAGGAAAGAGCAAGAGTCCAGGAGTACTTGAAAGACTAAAAAAATGTGGTGGGGGAGGAGCTTCTGAAGGTGCTCCTGGACTCTTGCTCTTTTCTGCAAATTTCGTTAGTCTTTAAGGTGTTCCTGGACTCTTGCTCTTTTCTATTAATTCTGTTAGTCTTTAAGGTGCTCCTGGACTCTTGGACCGATTTCCCACAAGCCACAGCTCCATCCTTGCTCTTCCTTTCCCGATTGTATGCGCCAATTAACCACTACTTGTTGTGCGGCCGCATTTTGACCCACAGCTTCACCCAATTTCCCCCGCGTCTTTTCAATCCTAAAAAAACAGGATCGAAAAGACACGGGGGAAATCGGGTGAAGCTACGAGTCAAAATGCGGCCACATGGCAAGTAATGGGAAACTGACACATACAAAGGAAGAGCAAGGGCGGAGCAGCAGCTTGCGGGAAATTGGTCTTGCTCTTTTCTACAAACTTTGTTAGTCTTTAAGGTGCTCCTGGACTCTCGCTCTTTTCTAGAGCCCTCAAAGCTTACGTTTCGAGTGCGTAAAAGGCCCTTCTGCTTAAAGCACCGCTGACATTTCTGCATCAGTCCTTCATCTGGGCATACTGAAAAGAGGTAAACCCAGAGGAATGACGCGCGCAGAGATGCAGCAGCCCATCTTCCCTGTGCCTTGTGTTCTCGGGACCTTTAATTATTAACGGAATGTAATTTCTCGTGGAAGGCTAGCAGTTCTCTGGGGAATGGCAGACTTAAGAGAACAGGAAGCGTTGTGATGTTTAAATAACTGAAGTGCAGAGCAGGAAAGGGCTTACGGTTGCCAGCTCTGGGTTGGGTAATACCTGGAGATTTTGGTGGTGAAGCCTCAGGAGTGTGGGGTTTGGGGAGGGACCTCAATGGGGTACAATGCCATATGGTCCACCCTTCAAAGCAGAGATTTTCTCCACTCCCAGCCCACCTAGCTCACCCACACCCTTGCAGTGCCAACACTGTCAGAGACACTTAGAGTTCCAAGAAAGGAGAAGTTGGAGACTCAGAGCTCATTGTCAGCTGTCAGCTGAAGAGACGAATGAGTAGTCCAAGGAATTGCCTTGGAGTTTAGCTCATTAGGACTTGGCTATAAATTCAGCCGGGAGAAGCAGCAGTTCGTGTACACTTGGGTATTGAGTCACCAACCTTGCTGCTACTGAAGTTCTGCAGCCTTGAACCTCGGACTGGACCTGGCAACTGGCTTTTCTGGAACCCCTGACCTTGTATTTGGACTTGCTGCCTGGGACTTCTTGATCCTAGACTGGACTTTGGGAAACCTGCTCTCTGGCGCCCCTGACTTTGGGACTGGAGTTTGGTTACTCTCTGCAGCCTTGCCTGTGACCTGCCCTGCTGGACCCCAGCCCGTGCCTCCTGGGGAAGCGACATCAGTACATTAAACATCTGTATGGTGGGGAAAAAGTAACTTTTTCCCCACCATAGAGAACAATGGAGGGGATGGGGGCAACCTGTTTGGGGGCCCGTAGAATTGGACCCCCTGGTTCAATGTTCCTGAGACGTGGTGGGTATCTTGGGGAGAGGCTCCAGCAGCTACCCTGTGATTTTGGAGCCTCTCCCTCAAACCCCCTCCCCTTCAACCCCCAGAATATACCCTATGTTTTCGGCATTGACTTCAATGGCCCATAAGGTATAATGGGGCCGAACTGCGGGAAGCCGATTCTTCTGCTTGCCCACCTCTCGCCTCTGCACCTCATCTTCTGCCAGGCATGGAGGAGCCCAGCTCGCCCAGGCTTCTTGCCTCCTGCTGCCTTGGCAATGCCTCTGGCCCAGCCCCCCACCCCCACCCCGGTAATTGGAAAGTCTACACCCTTGCCTGGCTCTGTGTAGCAATCCTGGAATTCCTTGGTGGTCTCCCATCCAAATACTGGCCGGGGCCAACCTTGCTTGGCTTCCAAGAGCTCACGAGACTGGGCACCCCTACCTGTGCTTAAAGCAAGCATGGGGAGGGGGGTTTAGGGTTGCCAGGTCACCCCTGGCCACCAGCAGGGGATGGTGGGATAGCATTGCCAGATCCAGGTTGGGAGACTCCTGGAGATTTGGGGATGGAGCCTGTGGAGGACAGGAACCTCAGTGGAGCACAATGCCAGAGAGTCCCCCCTCCAAAGCATCAATTTTCTTTCAAGGAACTGATCTCTGTCATCTGGAGGTGAGCTCTAATTCCAGGGGATCCCCAGGTTCCACCTGGAGGCTGGCATCTCTAGGACAGATGATCATGGAAACCCTTCTCCAGCATAATTGCCCTGATCGCTATCACTCCCCCCAGTGGCTTGGGCAGTTCTTTAGGACCAAATTATACATCTGGAGTTCCAAGGAATTCCATCCTAACGTATAATTGGGCCCTGACAAATGCACCTTCCCAGCTGTGAGGGTGTGTGTATGGAGGTGGTTGGCTTCTTTTCTACAATGGATTTTTTCCCCCATCATTCATATCTGTGCCTTAATTCAGCCATGGGTGGGAGGGAGAGCTGGAAGCATTTATAAGAGTAAGGCCTGCCCCCTTCTCTTTGCTCCTTACGAAATTCTCTTTCTCCAGACCCCTGCACTTAAAGAAAGGGGAAAAGAATAGCACTGCTTTGTCAAAAGAGCGGGGTCTAAATAAAACCGATTCCCCCGCCTTCCGCACCTCAATCACTTTTATCTGCTCTTTGTCCAACATCTCTCCCCAAACCTTTCATGCCAAAACAAATCAGGAGGAACCCCACCTGATCAGCCTCTGGCTGGGCTTGTAATGTTTCAGACTGCCGGCGTGGGACTGGACGTTTCGATGCTTCCGTAACATTAAAAAAAATAAAGTCCCCATGACTTTATACAAAACTATCACATCAGAGTGAAGTTTCTAGGCTCGCTTCTCCTCTGGCGTTCCGGTTCTACATTAATAGGAAGTCTTTTTATGTGAAGGAACATTGTAAATTCCCTTCCCGATGCTGCGATCTGAAACGGTACAGCCCAGCAGGAAATCTATCCTACGGGGCCTTCCTTTGTCCATTTCAGATCTTAGAGCCAGTCTTCTCCACGAACATTCTCTTGGTCTTCTTTTAAAACTGAGAATCATCATTTCCTTTGGAGTACAGAAGAACGGCCGGGGGTGGGTGGGAGAGAGACGGTTCCGCTTTTTCCCTTGCTGACTTTTGCCATACAGAATTCTCCCCTCCCCACAGATGCTTCCCCATTAGGGTTGCCAGCAATGCTCCCTCTAAGCTGCGGAGTCTTGTGAGCAGAAATTCTACTTTGTGAGCTGCTGGCATTAAAGTTGTGAGCAAACAATTTGGCTGCTGCATGAATTAGTTTGCTCTGGAGCCCTCCTTCCTGAGCTGAGACAAAAATGTGTGAGCTGGAGGCTAAAAAACTGTGAGCTAGCTTACACTAACTCAGCTTAGAGGGAACACTGGTTGCCAGGTCTGGGTTGGGAAATACCTGGAGACTTTAGGAGTGGGTCCAGGAGAGGGCGGGGTTTGGGAAGGGGAGGGGCCTTGGCACGGTAGAACGCCAGGAGAGCTGATCTTCGTCAGCTGGGGTTCAGTCGTAAAAGCGGGATATCTCCAGGCCCCACCTGGAGGCTGGCAACCCTGTTCCCCATTAGGGTTAGCGGCCAAGCACTGGCAATGGGGGAGAGTACTAGGCAGGATTGCCAACCTCCAGGTGTGACCTGGAGTTTCCCCACTATGACGATTGATCTCCAGATGGCCAAGATCTGTTCCCCTGGAGAAAATGCCTGCCTTGGAGGGCTCTCTCTATGGCATGGTACCTTGCCGAGGTCCCCAGAACCTGCCCTGCCTAGGCTGCACCCCCAAAATCTCCGCATATTTCCCAACCCAGAGGTGGCAGTTCTGGTTCTAGGAGACAAGGGCATTCAGATCCATGTCGCAGCTCCACTGTGGTGCCAGTTCCCCACCAGTCTTCTTCTGCTGCCACACCAGACAGCAGTCAGGGCTGGGAGGTTTTCCCATCCTCTACCCACAGGGAACGGACTTATTTTGTAATACTGTAATGCCCCTGTATAGATCTATGGTGGAGGGGGGAGGAGGAGGAGATTGGATTTATACCCTGCCCTTCACTTGGAGTCTCAGAGCGGCTTACAAACTCCTTCCCCTTCCCCTCCCCACAACAGACACCCTGTGAGGTAGGCGGGGCTGAGAGAGCTCTTGACAATGACTGCTCTGTTTCAAGAACAGCTCTGATAGAACCATGGGTCATTTCCTACAGTAGCACACAGGAGTGGAGTTCCGTGTCCCCCTCCCCCCCAATAGCTAGCAATCCAAAACAGTCCAGTGGAGCCTGAGCGGTGGGTGTTGCCTTCTGACACACTTCCGGTGATGTCAGAGGTGTGTGGCATATGCAAATAAGTTATGCTAATGAGTTATGCTAATGAGCTCCTGCACCTCTTTTTCTACAAAATGACCCCTGGACCAGAACTATGGCTTGCCCAAGGTCATCCAGCAGCTACAAGTGGAGGACTGGGGAATCAAACCCGGTTCTCCCAGATTAGAGTCCGCGCCCCTAACCACTACACCAAACTGGCCCTCAAACTGGTATGGCTTCCTTTGGAATACTGTGTACAGTTCTGGTCCCAAAAAGGATATTGCAGAGTTGGGAAAAGGTACAGAGGAAGGCGACCGAGATGATTAGGAAATTAGAGCACCTTTCCTATGAGGGAGGGCTGAGGCGTTTGGCACTTTTCAGTTTAGAAAAGAGACGACTCATGGGGGACATGAGGGTTTTTTTATAAAATTATGCAGGGGGTTGAGAGAGTTGGCCGAGAGAAATTGTTCTCCCTCTCTCAAAATACTAGAACTCAAGGGCATCCAATGAAGTGGATGGACAGCAGTTTCAGGACGGACTAAAAGAAATACTGTTTTACACAGAGAGGGATTAAAATGTGGGATTCGCTGCCAGAGGAGGTAGTCATGGCCACAGAAATAAACAGCTTTAAAAGGGGATTCGATAGATTAATGGAGGAGAAGTCTATCAATGGCTATGAGGCATGGTGGCTGAGGGGAACCTCCCCATTCAGAGGCACTAAGCCTCTGAATCCCAGAGCCAGGAGGCAACATCGGGGGAAGGCCTCGGCTTCTCTGCCCTGTTGCTGGCCCTCCAGAGGAACTGGTTGGCCCCTGTGTGAGACAGGATGCTGGACCAGATGGACTCTCACTGGCCTGATCCAGCAGGGCTCTTCTTATTTTCTTCTGTTGTTATCTTTCCCCACGCAGTTTGGACGCTGCAGTTTTGACATGTAGTACAAGGGGAAAGGGTTCCAAGACGCCTCCTTGCTGTCCTTCCACCGAAAGCATTAGCATTGGCATAGATCTGTACTAGCGTCTTATGATAATGAATTGTTTTAGAAGGTTTTATGAGCTGCGGTGGCTCAAGTGGTTAAGACGCTGGACTGCAGGCTGTGGAAGGTCAGTAGTTCAGCGAGACCCGAGTGTGCCGCATGACAGAGTGAGCTCCCGTCTCTAGTTCCAGCTCCTGCCAACCTAGCAGTTCGAAAGCAAGAAATTGCAAGTAGATAAATAGGTACCACAATACTCTCTGTGTCAAGGTCCCCATGCAGTTTGGACGCTGCAGTTTTGACATGTAGTACAAGGGGAAAGGGTTCCAAGATGCCTCCTTGCCGTTCTTCCACCGAAAGCATTAGCATCGGCATAGATTGTACTGGCGTCTTATGATAATGAATTGCTTTAGAAGGTTTTATGATTCTTAAAATGGTTATCGATGTGTTTTTATCTCTTAAAGTAAGCTGCCCTGAGCCTGCTTCGGCAGGGAGGGCGGGGTATAAATTGAGCAAACAAACAAACGGATAGAAGTAACAGCCTCCCGTGTGTGCTTAGAATTATTATTGTTTTCTGAGCCAGTAGACAGTTCATGTGCCCTGACCTGCATGGCCCAGGCTAGCCTGATCGCATCAGATCTCAGAAGCTAAGCAGGGTCAGCCCTGGTCAGTATTTGGATGGGAGACCGCCAAGTCTCTGTGCAGAGACAGGTAACAGCAAACCACCTCTGAATGTCTCTTGCCTTGCAAAACCCAAGGGGCCACCATGAGTCAGCTGAGACTTGTTGGCACTTTACAAACACACAGACTGTTTGTGTATCTCCCGGATACCTCCTACTTTGGAGCGTATTTGCCGCTTGAACCTCCCCTTCCCCTGACTACGTTCTTTTGACCCCTGTTTCTCAGCCTTAGAATAATAGAATCATAGAGCTGGAAGATACCTCCAGGGTTATCTAGTCCAACCCCCTGCATAAGGCAGGAAATTCACAAATGCCTCCCCCCCCACACCCCCAGTGACCCCTCTTCTACACCCAGAAAATGACAAAAAACTTCCAGGATCCCTGGGGGCCAAACTGGCCTGGAGAAAAATTGTTTCCTGACCCCAAAGTGGCGATTGGCGTTTCCCTGGGCGTGTAAGGAAGGGCCACGAGAACTAAGCACTGAGGCAACCCTCCCTGCCCTCCCTTCTCATGATCTGCCCAAGTTCACAGAATCTGCATTGCTGTCTAGCCTCTGTTTGAAAACCTCCCAAGAAGGAGAGAGCCCACCACCTCCCGAGGAAGCCGGTTCCACAGAGGAACTGCTCTGAGCGCCAGGAAGTTCTTCCTAATGTTTAGCCTTGTCGCTCCCACCTTGTCTGCTGATTGGGAGGTGCCGAAGAAGATGGGCACGAAGGCCAGCCAGACAATGCAGGTCGTGTACATGGTGAAGCCAATGGGCTTGGCCTCGTTGAAGTTCTCAGGCACGCCGCGAGCCTTGATCGCGTAGACGGTGCAGGTGACCATCAGGAGGATACTGTAGCTGAGGCAGCAGATGATGGACAAGTCCGACATGTCGCATTTGAGCACCCCCTGAGCGAACTCGGGGTTGGGCGTACGCTGTTCTTCGTAGTCAATGATGCTGTGGGGGGGCTGGACCCCCAGCCAGATGACCACGCTCACGATCTGGATGGACATGAGGCTGAAAGTGATGGCCAGCTGGGAGGTGGGGCTGATGAACCGGGGAGGGGTCACCGACTTCTTGCCTTGCTCGAAAATTCGGTAGATGCGGTTGGTTTTCGTCAACAGGGCTGAATAGCTGATGGCCATGCCCAAGCCCAGGAAGAGGCGCCGAAAGGCGCAGACGGTGACGCCGGGCTCCGCGATCATCAAGAAAGTGATGGAGTAGATGAGGAAGATCCCGGTGAGGAGGACGTAGCTCAGCTCGCGACCCGAGGCCCGGACGATGGGCGTGTCGTTGAACCGGATGAAGGTGATGACAATGAAGACTGTACCGAGAATACCCAGAATGGCTAAGAAGAGGGGCAGGACGGCCCAGGGGGAACTCCATTCCAGCTTGACGATGGGCGTTGGGCGACAGGCCGTGCGGTTGAGGTTGGGCCGCATGTCAAAGGGGCACATTTCGCAGGTGAACTCATCCAGCTGGTACTGGTAGCCGTCGCACAGCTCGCAATGCCAACAGCAGGCTACCCCCTTGACCATCTTCTTCCGTTCACCTGAGTTACAGGGAAGGCTGCAGACCGAACTGGGGATCTCTTTCTGGCCGCCAGACCACTGCATGTCCTCAATCTGTGGAAGACAGAGAATAATGCCACACAACAGTGATTTTGCCACCGTGCTGCAAAGAATGTAAAGGATGGGGACAGAGGGGAGTATTTATTTATTTATTTATCATATTTATACCTCGCCCATCCCGCGAACGGCTCAGGGCGGCTATCAAAGCGGTACCATGTACCCAGTAATATACCATAAAAATCTTAAAAACTCTATAAAATCACATACTCAATTCAGCACATAAGTTAACAATTAACAATAAAGTGCATACAGTAATAGAATTAGATGGCGTATCCCAGATCTCCATCTCTGATCATCATCCATCGCTCCGCTGGTCCTGGCGATATGTCTGTGCTGGACCTAGGATCCAAGCTTTCACTAGGATCATTGGTGGTAACAGTAGTGGCGGCTCCTATTGGAAAGCCTGGCGGAAGAGCTCCGTCTTGCAGGCGATGCGGAACTGTAGAAGGTAGGTGCAGAGTAGAGCAAGGAGGATGATCAGGGGCCTGGAGTCCAAGGACGATTCTGTCTTTTCCCTCTGTTGTTTTAGCAAACCCATGGTGGAGCAGAAATTCCCCTTTGCATTGCATGCCGCTTTCACTTCCTTTGATCATCGGATTTTATGGTACCCTCTGCACTGCATGCCGCTTTCCCTTCCTTTGATCATCGGGTTTTATTGTACCTTCTGCATAGATTTATGGCCGTTTGATGGCCGTTCAGGGGGTGACTTTGCAGTCAGTACGGCATTGGCCCGGGGTATTTGAATGTTGTTTTGAGCGGCACCTTTTCCTCAGTGTTGAGAAAAGGTGGAGCGAATGCCAGATGCAGAACGAGCTCAAGCCTGAGGAGGAAAGGCTGTGGGACCTGGGAATGTTCATTCTGGAGAAGAGGAGGTTGAGGGGGGACAGGATGGCTCTCTCTAAGTTATTTGAAAGGTTGTCCCTTAGAGGAGGGCAGGGAGCCGTTCCTGTTGGCAGCAGAGGACGGGACTCGCCATAATGGGTTTAAATTACGGGTGGAAAGATAACGGCTGGATATTAGGCAAAATTATTTTTACAGTAAGAGTAGTTCAGCAGTGGAATCGGCTGCCTAGGAAGCTGGCAGTCGTCATGTAATAGCCAAAAATGAGAGATCACGGGAGGAAGTGGAATACCAAAAACAACATCCGTGAAGACCTTGGGTTCTGTTATTAGAGAGTCAACACGGAATGTTTACTTCAAGAGTTGATAAGTAGTCATTGATAAGAACTGGGATTGCTACACGCTCAGATAAAGCGCATATTGTGAAACAAATTGTTTTCAGTGCGCAGTATTCGTTGCGTGGGAGCGGTTATAGAAGAAAATTTTCTACGGAATTACTACAGTAAACGTTTTTGCAACTTATCTTTACTTGACTCTTCCGTTATTTTTGTCACGGATGTTGTTTTGGGGTATTCCCCTTAGTCTTCAAGTAATGGCTGGGTGAACACTTGTGAGGGATGCTTAAGGTTGATCCTGCATTGAGCAGGGGGTTGGACTAGATGGCCTGAAGGACCCCTTCCAACTCTATGATCTTATGAATTGAACACTGCAAAGATTCTATGAGTGGAATTCTGCAATTCCCCAGAAACTTATCAGGGGGCTTATCGGTGAGAAGATTGTGTCAGCAAGCTGCCATTCTGTTTTCTGCCCGCCACTACCACCGATTATCCCAGCAATGAGTAGCTGCAGGAGAATACTGGGAATATCCCAGGTTTCGTTCTCAGTTCACGGGAGATAACCGGGAGTTCCAACGAGCTTGGACTGTGCCTCACTCTAAATGAGTTTGCTTCTTAAATTATGCCCCAGAATCCTTTGCAACAGATGGGGTTTCATCCATGAGAGATGTTCAGGGGTTCCCTGGCAGATAAATGATTACGAAAAATAGACAGGAGACTTGAATGTGTCCAAAGGATAGCATTCTGGAGCCTTGAAAAGCTGCACCATTCGGGCACCAGAACAGACCTTTTCAGTCATTGCATTTTAACATGCATATGGGGAGAGTGTGCTACGTATATACGGTTGCCGGGTTTCCACTACATGTGACTGTAACAAGATTGATAATGTCAGAAAAGACCAAACACTGCCCGCCACTACCACCGATTATCCCAGCAATGAGTAGCTGTAGGAGAATACTGGGAATATCCCAGGTCTCGTTCTCAGTTTACGGGAGATAACCGGGAGTTCCAACGGGCTTGGACTGTGCCTCGCTCTAACTGAGTTTGCCTCTTAAATTATGCCCCAGAATCCTTTGCAACAGATGGGGTTCCATCCATGAGAGACGTTCAGGGGTTCCCTCGCAGATAAATATTTACGAAAAATAGACAGGAGGCTTGAATGTGTCTAAAGGATAGCATTCTGGAGCCTTGAAAAGCGATAGTGGTAATTCCATTTTATCCATACAACAGAACTCTCAGATTGGGTCGGCCATGAGAGAGTGAGTCTGGCCGAGAAGCCCAGGGAAGGATGACCAAGCAGGGATTCATGTAATGCCTCAGTCCGGCATGTCATCCACTGTCAAGGCCATTTTAAACAGCTATACCCTTTTAAGTCCACTGAAGCCAATTGGCTTGGAAAGGTGTAAATCTACTTACAAGGTTGCCAGGCACGGGCTGGCAGCTGGTGGAAGATGGTGGGGGGGAGGCAGAAACTTAATGAGGGGCATGACTGTCATCCTGGCATGATGACAGAACTTCCAGCACGAACAAAGGGAACATAAGAGAAGCCATGTTGGATCAGGCCAGTGGCTCATCCATTCCAACACTCTGTGTCCCACAATAAGGCCATCCAGTCCAATGCTGTGTGTCACACAGTGGCCAAAACACAGGTGCCATCAGGAGGTCCACCAGCGGCTTTAGGAACATAAGAGAAGCCATGTTGGATCAGGCCAGTGGCCCATCCAGTCCAACACTCTGTGTCCCACAGTGGCCAAAACCCAGGGGCCATCAAGAGGTTCCCCAGTGCCTTTAAGAACATACAAGAAGCCATGTTGGATCAGGCCAGTGGCCCATCCAGTCCAACACTCTGTGTCACACAGTGGCCAAACCCCAGGTGCCATCAGGAGGTCCACCAGCGGCTTTAGGAACATACAAGAAGCTATGTTGGATCAGGCCATCCAGTCCAATGCTGTGTGTCACACAGTGGCCAAAACACAGGTGCCATCAGGAGGTTCACCAGCAAGGCCGTGACCCAGAAGTGTTGGCTAATGCTGGGGGTGACTCACTCACTCCAAAATTCTATTGCTGCCGCATTGCCCCCAGTGTGATGCTGTTGCTTCTGGGTTGCACTGGAAGTTGTGTCATCGCATGGGGTGATGATCTCAGACCCCAGTCTGGCTGGCCAGTTTCCACCCGCTGACCAGTTGAGCATTGGTGGGCAATGCCCGTAATCCCCTGGAGGGGGGTCTCCTGCCATAAGCGTGTAAATGGTAACCTTATCTGTTTAGGAGGGTACTGTATAGCACACTGGCTCTGAAATACAGGGCATATAAGAACATATAAGAAGCCATGTTGGATCAGGCCAAAGACCCATCCAGTCCAACACTTTGTGTCACACAGTGGCCAAAACCCAGGTGCCATCAGGAGGTCCACCAGCGGCTTTAGGAACATAAGAGAAGCCATGTTGGATCAGGCCAGTGGCCCATCCAGTCCAACACTCTGTGTCCCACAGTGGCCAAAACCCAGGGGCCATCAAGAGGTTCCCCAGTGCCTTTAAGAACATACAAGAAGCCATGTTGGATCAGGCCAATGGCCCATCCAGTCCAACACTCTGTGTCACACAGTGGCCAAACCCCAGGTGCCATCAGGAGGTCCACCAGCGGCTTTAGGAACATACAAGAAGCTATGTTGGATCAGGCCATCCAGTCCAATGCTGTGTGTCACACAGTGGCCAAAACACAGGTGCCATCAGGAGGTTCACCAGCAAGGCCGTGACCCAGAAGTGTTGGCTAATGCTGGGGGTGACTCACTCACTCCAAAATTCTATTGCTGCCGCATTGCCCCCAGTGTGATGCTGTTGCTTCTGGGTTGCACTGGAAGTTGTGTCATCGCATGGGGTGATGATCTCAGACCCCAGTCTGGCTGGCCAGTTTCCACCCGCTGACCAGTTGAGCATTGGTGGGCAATGCCCGTAATCCCCTGGAGGGGGGTCTCCTGCCATAAGCGTGTAAATGGTAACCTTATCTGTTTAGGAGGGTACTGTATAGCACGTTTCCACCCGCTGACCAGGTGAGCATTGGTGGGCAATGCCCGTAATCCCCTGGGGGGTCTCCTGCCATAAGCGTGCAAATGGTAACCTTATCTGCTTAGGAGGTTACTGTATAGCACACTGGCTCTGAAATATAGGCCACACATGTTCTCTTGGACTAATCATGATTTCTAAGTAGAAATACATCACAGATGTCACAGGCGTGGTCCAACTGGTGCCTGCGACACTTGTCCTACCACCTTCTTTACAATCACAATAAAGGTGCCAACCTGAGGGTGGAGGAGAATGTAGCAACACAATGCTGCTATAACATGCAACATTTTTAGGTGTCCCCAGGAAAAAAAAAATTATCCTCCCCTATGTATTTCACAACAAAATAGGGTTGCCAAGTCCTACCTGGGGAATCGCGGGGGGAGTCCTGGACGTCTCCTGGAGTCAGGCACATTGGGGGCGGGGCCACAATCATCTGAGGGAAAACCACAGAGTTTCCCCTTGGATGATAGAGCGTCCCCCGCAACGTGCCCGACGTGATTACGTCACCTCCGGATGATGTGTTCACGCCGGACACGTCCCACGCTTTGGGGGTAGGATCCCCCCCCAGTGGCCAATCCCCCCCCCGGCGGGAAACGGGCCTCTCGGGCGGGGGTTTCCCTGCCCCCCAGGCCAATTCCCCCCCGGTGGGGAACGGGCCTCTCGGGCGGGGGTTTCCCTGCCCCCCAGGGGGGACTTGGCAACCCTACAACAAAAGTATGTTGGTTTTGTAGTTTAAGTTTGTGGCTAGAGACAAAACCATCCCCACAAACAAAATTTTAGCAACAGTAACCACAATAAAACTCTCTTTCTGGAACCTGCGGCATACATGAAGATCTTCATGTATTGTGGAACCTCCCAATGTTTATGGTTGGATCTAGGCCCTGTGGGGGACATTTTGTGACTGGCCTCAGTCCCCATGGCAGCCATTTTCTACTGGTGCCCATTCCCCGTTTTCAAATTTCCAAATCTGCCCACAAGGTTCAACAAGACTGGTGACTCTTGCCTCAGATTTATCAGAACTTAATGGGTCACTGTTGTGTCTACGGGGTGCAGATTTCCCGCCACAGTTTCATCCCATTCCATTCCACAGCAACCTCTAGCACTGTGCCGTGTCACTCACATTCAGGCGGAGATATTCCGTCCACTGCCCGATGGCCTTATACCCAGGGATTGAGGTGTTTGTCAGCTGATACTGAAAAATGTCGTAGCGTCCAGGCGCGTCCCCGTTCTCATTGAACATCACGGGTGTTCCGGCACTACCTGGAAAGAGGAAAGGGGTACAAGCAGGAGGCTGATACGTCTCTCCATGTAGGCCTCATCTTAGGCCACCACAAGATATTTGGCTGTTCCAGCAGGGCAGTGGCAGGGAAGGTCTGATCTCTGGACTGTCTTTGTTAAGACGTGACTCCCGACATGGCTGCTTGATAGAGATGCCAGGTCCCCTCATCGCTCTGGTGGGGGGAGTTGGGGAGTGTTCCAGGTCATCCCCAATGCGATGATGTCACTTCCGACATCGCGCCTGCAACACTCTAGTTTGAGGGCAAAACTCTATGGTTTGTAGGCAAATTTACCACAGAGTTTGCCCTCAAACCAGAGCATTCCCCGATGTGATGACGTCACTTCCGGGTGGCGTTGTCATGTCAGGGCGTCGTGCCAGGAAGCCCCTGTTTGGTGGCGGGCTGGCAGTTGGCTGAAGCCCATAGAGTTTTCCCTCGGATGACCGTGGCCCTGCCCCCAGCATGCTCGGCGGCGTCACGTCACTTCCGGGTGCGCGAGGGTGTAGACTTTCCAATTTCCCGGGGGGGGGGGGCTGGGGCTGGGGGTGGGTGCTTTGCTAGGAGCAAGGGTGGCTCCCGGGGGAGGCTGAGCACCTTCCTGAAAAATTCGGCGGGGGCTGAAGTCCCGCCGCCCCCACGAAGATTACGCCTAGCGGCGGGGAATGGGCCTCTGGGGCGGGGTTTTCCCCGCCCCTCAGGGGGACTTGGCAAGCCTAGGCCGGATCTATGCCAGTGGATCGAGGGCCCTAAAAGTGGGCAACCCCCCGCCCCAGGGAATGGCAAGCCTAACTTTGTATCATGTTAGCTTTTCTCCTTTATTTAGGCCCTAGATTTATCATGAGTGCTTCCCATCTACAGATTCCCTTTCACATACAAAACTTTTGTACCCCATTTTGTTTTTGAGGGAAAAAAATTAATCTTAAAAAAGAAAATTAGAAATATTCCATCTAGCTTTCATCTAGTATCTGTGTGTCAGGGACTACAAAAATGCAATCCCCCTCCACCATGCCATGCCACCTATAGTGGTATAGACCAGAGAATTCTTTGCCATTGATGTGCAACATTAGAGTTGCCATCTTACCATGGAGTTTCTAGAGATTCCTAGAGGTACCCTTGTCACTTCTGGGTAAGAAGAAAAAGAAGAAGGTATTGGATTTATACCCCGCTCTTCACTCGGAGTCTCAGAGAGGCTTATAAACTCCTTTCCCTCCCCCTCCCCACAACAGACACCCTGTGAAGTAGGTGGAGCTGACTCTTGGTAGTGTGAGGAACTCTATGGTCAGAACTTCCTGTAAGTAGGCAAGGCCTTGTTTTTATTTTTAATTTGTCTCCCCGTGGACAATTGCACCCTCCCTGCCATTTGGCGCCAGTTTCCCCTCACCAATCACGTGAGCATCGGTGGGCAAATGCCACAATTACCTAGAGGTCTCCTGCCACAAGCTGGCAAATGGGAACCCTGGTAATGTTGCATGCTGGCTGGTTTCACCCGTCACCTTTCTGTAAATTGCCCTTTGTGTCGGAGGGAGGGCTAACCAACCTAACGTCCCTTCCACCAGACAGGCCCCGCTAGCCTCACCATTAAAGTTGACGGAGAGGATGTACTGCAGCAGTGTGCGGCCGTGAATGGGGTCCATCTTTTCGCACACCCCGATCTGGCCCGGGCAGAGGTCCTTGTGCATGTTGTGCAGGGCGTGGGCCATGGCGTAGACGGCGTCGATCACAAACTGCACCTTCCCCTCTTGCTCGTACGATGAGTCTCGTCCAATCCGCTCTTCTCCTGGGAGGACAAATAAAAGAGGTCGGACCTAAGGTTGCCAACCTCCAGGTGAGTCCTGGAGATCTCCTGGTATTACAACTATTGTGTTTTGTATTTGTATTAATGCATTTAATTCGTTTATACCCTGCCTTTTCCCCCAAATGGAGACCCAAAGTGGCTTCTATCATTCTCATCTCCTCCATTTCATTCTCACAACAACCCCAGGAGGTAGGTTAGGCTGAGAGTGTGTGACTGGCCCAAGGTCACCCACCTGTGGCACAAATGGTGATTAGAAATTGGATTTCCCAAATACTAGTCCCACACGCTTAACCAGGGCTCTTTTTGTAGAAAAAGCCCAGCGGGAACTCATTAGCATAATAGGCCACACCCAACACCAGAAACCTATTAGCATATTAGGCCACACCCCCACCAGCACAGCTCATTAGGACACACCCTCATGTTACCAGAAGTGTGGTCATCCAGCCACACCCACCTTTCCCTTCTTATTCTGTTGACCTTGTTTCTTGTCAAAACCCAGGGCTTTTTTTGTAGCAGGAACTCCTTTGCGTGTTAGGCCACACACCCCTAATGTAGCCAATCCTAATGAGTTTCTGCTGTTGGGTGTGGCCTATTATGCTAATGAGTTCCTGCTGGGCGTGGCCAACTCGGGAGCCAGCCGGAACTCCGTTCCTGTGCGTTCCTGCCCAAAAATAGCCCTGCTCTTAACCATTACACTGTACTGCCTCTCTGATCCCCAGACCACAGAGATCAGTTCCCCTGGAGAAAATGGCTGCTATGGAAGGTGGACTATGGCATTAGACCCTGCCTAAGTCCCTCCCCACACCCCACCCGCCCCAGGCTCCACCCCCAAATCTCCAGGTATTTCCTAATGCAGAGCTGACAACCCTAGCTGGACCCTTGCATAGAAGGGATACGTTTCCTTCTTTATTCTGAGTCAGGGCGGAGAAGAGGAAGAGGTGGAGGAGGAGGAGGAGATTGGATTTATACCTCGCCCTTCACTACCCAGAGGAGTCTCAGAGCGGCTTACAATCTCCTTTCCCTTCCCGTCCCCACAACAGACACCCTGTGAGGCAGGTGGGGCTGGGAGAGCTCTGAGAGAAACTGCTCTTTCAAGGACAGCTGTGAGAGAACTTGTGACTGACCCAAGGTCACGGCAGCAGCTGCATGTGGAGAAGTGGGGACTCAAACCCAGTTCTCCCCGATTAGAGTCCGCGTGCGCTCCTACCCACTACACCAAACTGGCTGTCTGATAGCACTGTGGTAAAACAGCGGACTGTCTGTCTTTAAGATGCGAATGTGTTAACTTCGAATGTTCTCCTATATAAAAACAAGCAAACCCTTCCCTGCAAATGTAGTAAACTAGTGCAAAAGAGGGAAAAAAGTGTGTAGTGTAATCCTCATTCTGGTGTATTAATTAATATATGCTTGTGCAGGAAGGTTAAAAATGATAGCACCCCCCAGTATGAAATTCTGGGGCCTATTCGCATGTCACCAAGTCCCTGTGTCCTCAACATGTCCAGCAGAGGTCCTGTTGATAGGTGTGTTTTTGCATTTCTGTGGTTGGCACTTGATTTCCAGGCACACAGTAGGCCGATTTGGAATGGCAGGGAGATGGGGCTTAAGCGCTGTGGTTTTACCATAGAGTTTCCAGTCGTTCCTAGAGTTACCTGACCTCACTTCCGGGTTTCCCCAGAAGTGACATCATAGCACAGATGACATGTCCCTCATCTCCCCACCTAGGGTTGCCAGCTCTGGGTTGGCAAATTCCTGGAGATTTGGGAGTGGAGCCTGGGGAGGTGAGATTTGCTGCCTCCTTGCCCCCCACCCCGGTCAACTGTGTAGCTCAGAGTTCTGAGGTAAAACCACCCACCTCCCTCTGACTGTTCAGCTGAGGATCTCAGTGTTCTGAGGTAAAAACACAGTTAAAAGAGACTGCGGACAGTTGAAGACAGTTACAGAAATCAGCAATTCAAGATTCCTGAATAGACATTTTTCATGACAGCCAGCATGGCAGAGAGGTCCCTCAGTAGAAGAAAACCCCCCACAACAGCACATATGTCTCACTTCACTTTTTGGACTACAATCTTCTCCCTTAGAATTTCCTACAACAAATGTTACATTTCAAACTTCACATCGTCACTATTATAACTCGATTTATGGAACTTAAATACCGTAGCGAAGCACAGGTATCAGGCTAGTTACATATAAAGTCTAGCTCAGGCCTGTGGCCGTCAGCATTCTGGAAAACGCACTTCTGGCTCTCAGGTAGGGTTGCCAATTCTGCGTTGGAAATTCCTGGAGACTTTGGGGGTGGAGCCAGGAGAGGGCGGGTTTTGGGGAGGGGAGGGGCCTCAGTGGCGTACAATGCCACAGAGCCCACCCTCCCAAGCGGCCATTTTCTCCAGGGGACCTGATCTCTGTCATCTGGAGATCAGCCATAATTCCAGGAGATCTTGGAGGTTGGCACCCCTGCTTTTGAGGAACGAGCCTTGAAAGCCACGTAAACAGAGCCGCGCTTAATGTAAGTCAGGGATAACAGCCACCTGTCTGGTCTCCGGAGATGCAAGAAGGCGGAGAACTTTTAGAAAACAGTTTCCTTTTAAGCCGCCAATGGTTAGTCAGGGCTTTTTTTGTAGAAAAAGCCCAGCAGGAACTCATTAGCATAACAGGCCACACCCAACAGCAAACCAATTAGCATATTAGGCCACACCCCTGACAGCAGCTCATTGGCATATGAGGCCACACTCCTGTGTTACCAGAAGTGTGGTCATCCAGCCACACCCACCTTTCGCTTCTTATTCTGTTTACCTTGTTTGTTGTCAAAACCCAGGGCCTTTTTTTGAGCAGGAACTCCTTTGCATGTTAGGCCTACCGTGTTCGGAGAAGTAACAGAGCTGAAGAATAAACCGCATTCTTGCTGAATCACTCTCCGACTTCTTTGTTAAGCGCACGACTTAACATGGCCTATTATGCTAATGAGTTCCTGCTGGGCGTGGCCAACTCGGGAGCCAGCCG
The DNA here is from genome assembly GCF_001447785.1 of Gekko japonicus. Classification (NCBI taxonomy): domain Eukaryota; kingdom Metazoa; phylum Chordata; class Lepidosauria; order Squamata; family Gekkonidae; genus Gekko; species Gekko japonicus. Next base: position 117,306 of record NW_015167624.1, read on the forward strand.
GAACTCCATTCCTGTGCGTTCCTGCCCAAAAATAGCCCTGGTTAAAGTGCACATTCAGCAGAAGGATTCTTTTTAAAAGGGAAGGTGAGCATGATTCCCCCCCCCCAAGCATTTCTCTACCTAATTCATTCCCCTCATACATTTTAAACGGACAGTATCCGGGCCCGGAATTCAGCGTGTTGATCCTCCGCCTGCTGTCGGAGGGATGTGTGTGAATGGCAGGCGAGCACAATTAGCGGTTAGCTTGTCAGGCGCCCGCCGTGGGAGAGCTGCAGACAACCCACCGGAGAGGGGGGGAAAGGAATGCGAGGAGAATGGGGGTGGGGGACTTTGCGAGGCTAATTAAAATCCAGTTGGGTTCTAATCTGGGATTTTCCTGGCGATCAAGTGCATTTTGGATGGGACCAATAGCAGCAGGCAGGGGGAACGTGGGGGTTATCTGTGGGGTGGGGGGAAGAGATGCTGGCATCTCGTTCCCTGCCGCCCTGCCAGAGGGGGGGATTGAGGTCTCTAATCCCCTCCGTTCCAGTAGAGCTGTGAAATGAACCCAGCGGTTCTGCAGCTTCCTGATAACATCCCCTTTGCCTCAAAGCCCCAGGGATTACTGCACAGCAGGGCGGGAGGGAGTCACTGGGAAAAGACAGGGTGCGGCGCAAGGTTGCCAGCCTCCAGGCGAGGCCTGGAATTCTCCTGGAATTACAACTGATCTCTGGAGGAGAGATGCGTTCCCTCGGAAGAAAGGGATTCAGAGGGAGGGTAGGCAGTGCCCCCTCTAAGCTGTGGAGTCCTGTGAGCAAAGACTCTACTTTGTGAGCTACTTGGAGAGAGCCGTGAGCTACTTTGTAGAGCCGTGAGCAAACGGTTTGGCTACCGCGTAGATTGATTTGCTCCGGAGCTGTCCTTCCTGAGCGAAGACAAAAATGTGTGAGCTGGAGGGTAAAAAACTGTGAGCTAGCTCACACTGACTCAGCTTAGAGGGAACACTGGGGGTAGGCATCTTGATCTCCAGTAGAAGAACAAGATTCAAGTCCGGTTGCAACTTCGAGAGCAACGAGATTTCCAGGATATACGCTTTCGGGAGTCAACGCTCTCTTCATCAGATACAAGCAGGAACGGCGCTCCCTCAGCACTCGTATCCGATGAAGGAAGTTGAGACCCTCGGAAGTTCATCCCCTGAGAATCCCGTTGGTCTCAAAGGTGCTCCTAGGCTCGAACCTAGTTCCCCTAGAGGAAATGGTCGCTTTTGAGGCTGGACTGTACGGCATTAAAACCCTGCAGTGCTCCCTCCCCAAATTCTATTGCTCCCAAATTTCCAGGATGTTCCTAAGCTAGAGTTGGCAGCCCTAGCTGCGTAGTTGGCAGGCACGTCTCCATATTTATCCCTCCTTGCTTTGAGCACCCCTGCCGTTCATACCCGTGCACTTCCGTGCCTCCTCTTCGGGTTGCGTCCCCGGCCGGGTCAGTTTGCACCTGAAATCCTCCTCCCAGTATTCGGCAAACCAAATGTTGCGCCGGTTGTTCTCCAGGGAGCGTGTGGTGAAGTACTGGTCGAATCCTGGGTGAGCAAGGAAGGAGAGCGTGTGAGCAAAGGGGGTAATAATTATAGTATAGCCAGGAGATCCTAAGATTGTCTGGCAGCCAGGAGTTCTAGGTCTTTTAGTGTTATGCGCCACTAGGTGGCGACACAGACTTGTTTTTAAGGCAAGAGATGTTTCAGAGGTGGTTTGCCATTGCCTGCCTCTGTGTCATACCCCTGGTATTCCTTGGAGGTCACCTGTCCAAATACTACCCAGGGCTGACTCTACTTAGCTTCTGAGCTGGCCTTGGCTATCCAGGCCAGCAAAGGGGGTAGCCAAGGCCGTCCTCTGTAGCGGGATGTGCAGGTCATGCTTACCACTGTGCTTTCAAAAACTCGGATCTCCCTGCTGATTTCTGCACATCGAACCGCTGTTAAAGGTACAGGAGCAGGCCGGGTGGGTTGCTTTTCTAGTCAGTTGGCAAACCGTACCCTATTTTTCCAATACTTCCTTTCCCTAATGATTAGTGCTGGCTGTGTAGACCTGGCTGGAGATCTGACCTTCTGCATTTAGAAACCTTTTATTTTGCCCCAGCTGGTATGACTCGGTGCAAAGGACAGGCTGCCTTTACCTTTAAAAACCACGGAGAGGATAGAAAAGTGTCCGGTGCAGCTATTCTCCTTCCATTCACCCCACCCCCAAGAAGGACAAACACACATGCGAGAATGGCAAGGCCTGAAGTCCTTTCCTCCTGCGCATCTAATTGCAAACCGGCTGCCATTATTCAATAACATTCTTCACATGCTCAGAGTCATTTCTGTCATTATTTCTTTATTTGTCCCTGAGCTGAACCCTATCTCTGAAAACAGATGGAAAGGCTAAGAGCCAACATACACATTACATTTGACACTGTGAGGGGCTGTACCTGTGGGTATTCAGGCTTCTCTCCCATGTCTTTTTCTCCGGTAGAATGGCCCAGAGGTCAATCCCTGCTCTAACATATGACTATGGGCTGGGCACCAATGTTCCCTCTAAGCTGTGGAGTCTTGTGAGCAAAAATTCTACTTTGTGAGCTACTGGCATTAAAGTTGTGCAAGTGATTTGGCTACTGCATAAATTAGTTTGCTCTGGAGCCGTCCTTCCTGAGCTAAGACAAAAATGTATGAGCTGGAGGCTAAAAAACTGTGAGCTAGCTCACACTAACTCAGCTTAGAGGGAACATTGCTGGGCACCCATATCCCAACACGTATCAGACATAACGTGTATTTTGGCCCTAAGTTTTGGAGAATCCAAAACCAGGAACGCGAGCCATGTAATACCTTTTATCAGAGCAGAAGCAAATGGTGCCGGTTTCAAGTTGCATCTGTTTTTTCTCTGTGCAAGATGCGCTAAATCAATTTCATTCCATACACACAAGTCCAGCAACTGAATATCTCTCTAAACCTGTGGCTGATGGCTAAATCCAAGGATCATTTAGTAGAAAAAGAGGTGCAGGAGCTCATTAGCATAACTTATTAGCACAACTCATTTGCGTATGCCACATCCCCTGACATCACCGGAAGTGTGTCAGAAGGCAACACCCACCGCTCAGGCTCCACTGGACTGTTTTGGATTGCTAGCTATTGTGGGGGGGGGGGGGCGTGCAGATCTGTCCTTGCAGAGGAGGGAGAGCTTGTACCTGAATAAAACTTGGTCTTAAAGGTGCCACTGGACTGTTTTGGATCGGGGGGCCGGGGGGGGGAGCTCTGCAGCTTACCTGGCTGCTTCTTGCTCTGACTGAGGGCTGCTGAGAGCAGGGGGTGGGGCTTGTTGCATGTGCCTGCCCCCTGGGCTCTTTACTGCTGGAGCTCTGCTCCTGTGCGCTCCTGCAGGAAATGACCCCTGGTTAAATCTATGTATTTTGTCGACTATCTGACCGAATTGCTTGAATTGATGTCGGTTTTAACTCAATTTTTTGTCACGATCTTAATGATCATTTATAAAATCGTAGCGTATATTAGAGTTTTTATTGTTATTGTGACTGTGGCGTTGTAACTCTGATGCTGTTGGTATTTTTGGTGTTAACTGCTAAGGCTGTGAGCTAATGCAATAAAGCGCTATGACTGATTGATTGGTCTCTCTAAACCAATGAGATTCAAAAGCTCCTTTTGGAAGAGAGAGAGCAGAAATTACTTGGCAGCCATTGCATTTAAGGTATGACAAAAGAAACAGATTCAGCGGAGGCTGAACTGGGTAGTTTTAATCTCATGTTGCTTTCTCACAGACGTAGTCTCTTCCTTGTCCCCCAGTTGGCATGTACCAACCAAGGTACCAGTTTGGTGTCGTGGTTAGGAGCACAGACTCTAATCTGGGGGAACCGGGTTTGATTCCCCACTCCTCCATGTGCAGCTGCTGGTGTGACTTTGGGTCAGTTGCAAGTTCTCTCAGAGCTGTTCTCTCAAGAGCAATCCTTGAAAGAGCTCCCTCAGCCCCATCTGCCTCACAGGGTGTCTGTTGTGGGGAGGGGAGGGGAAAGGAGATTGTGAGCCGCTCTGAGACTCCTTCAGGTAGTGAAGGGTGGGGTATATGTCGAATCTCCTCTTCTTCTTCTCTTCTTTATCTGCTGAATTTAGATATAAAAGTCTGGGTACAGTCTTCTGCACACTTGCCCCCCCTCTCCTTTTTCACAGTTGTAGAGTCACTTTATTGTCTTCTACTCGTGCTTTAAATAATCAGGATTTCTAAGGGAGGGTGCTGTCGTCACCAGTGGCGTCATTGGTGGCATCACAGTAGCTCCTTTTTATTTGGGGGGGCATTCTTATCTTGAGATATGTCTTTTTCTTTATATCCAAGGATTAAGAAAAACTGGGCTACACCCAGCAATGTGCCAGCAGAACGAAAACGGGGGAAATGCCAGGTGATAGATGACTGATCTATTATACAAAGTCCCTGCACATTTCACCATGTAGGCTTTGCCAGGGAGAAGAAGAAGAAGAGATTGGATTTATACCCCGCCCTTCACTACCTGAAGGAGTCTCAGAGCGGCTTACAATCTCCTTTCCCTTCCCCTCCCCACAACAGACACCCTGTGAGGTAAAAGAAGAAGAAGAAGAGATTGGATTTATACCCCGCCCTTCACTACCCAAAGGAGTCTCAGAGCGGCTTACAAACTCCTTTCCCTTCCCCTCCCCACAACAGACACCCTGTGAGGTAAAAGAAGAAGAGATTAGATTTATACCCCGCCCTTCACTACCTGAAGGAGTCTCAGAGCAGCTTACAATCTCCTTTCCCTTCCCCTCCCCACCACAGACACCCTGTGAGGTAAAAGAAGAAGAAGAGATTGGATTTATACCCCGCCCTTCACTACCTGAAGGAGTCTCAGAGCGGCTTACAATCTCCTTTCCCTTCCCCTCCCCACAACAGACACCCTGTGAGGGAGGTGGGGCTGAGAGAGCTCTTTCCAGAACTATCCTTGAGAGGACTGCTCTGAGTGGGGAATCAAACCCGGTTCTTCCAGATTAGAGTCCGTGCTCCTAACGCGTGCTGCTGATGTAAACAAGCAGTCACTCACGTGGCTTGCCCAGAGAACTGTCCCTGATGCCCTCCAACATCCTCTCATACTTGCAAACTGAGCGATTACAGAGTGATTAGAGCAGCACTGGATTATCTCATTAAAAACGATGCTTTCAGCAGGTGTACTTTCGTGAAAAATACAGAAGGAGGCACAGTGGTTCTGTTGTGGCCCCATTTCCCAAACCATCCTGGTAGAACAGAGGACGCTGCTTTTGTCTTCCTGTCTGTCCCTCCTCCTTTCTCCATCTCCCTCGTCCCTCTCCCCTCTCTCCACCTCCCTCTCCCCATTATTAATTCTCTCTCCCTCTCCCCTCTCTCTATTATTCATTCTCTCTCTCTCTCCCTCTCTCTCCTCTCCACTCTCCCTCTCTCCCTGTTTTCCTCTCAATATCCCTCTCCCTCTCCTCCTCCCTTCTTTCCCATCTCCCTCGTATTCCCATCTCCCGTTCCCCCTTATTCCCTCTCCTGTCTCCCTCTCCCCCTTTCTTCCTTTCTCACACTCTCTCCATCTCGCCTCTCTCTT
>NW_015167624.1:123044-123456 GCF_001447785.1 Gekko japonicus
CCCCTCCCCCCCCTCGTCCTTCTTTCCCCCTCCCCATCTCCCTTATATTCCCTCTCCCCCTCTCCATTTCCCTCCCCCTTATTCCCTGTCCCCCCTCTCTCTCCCTCCCCTCTCCTTTTCCATCTTCCTTCTCCCTCTTATTCCATCCCCCTCTCTCCATATCCTTCTCCCCTTATTCCTTCTCCCCCTTCTCCCTCCCCTCTCCCTCCCTCTCCTTCTTTCCCCCTCCCCATCTCCCTTATATTCCCTCTCCCCCTTCCCATATCTATTATATTCCCGCTCCCTCTCTCCCTCTCTCCCCTCTCCCTTTCCATCTCCCTTTCTCCCTCTTATTTCATCCCCCTCTCTCCATATCCTTCTCCCCTTATTCCTTCTCCCCCTTCTCCCTCTCCCCGTCCCTCCCTCCCCTTCG
>NW_015167624.1:123468-151055 GCF_001447785.1 Gekko japonicus
TCCCCATCTCCCTTATATTCCCTCTCCCCCTCCCCATCTCTATTATATTCCCTCCCTCTCTCTCCCTCCCCTCTCCCTTTCCATCTCCCTTCTCCCTCCTATTTCACCCCCTCTCTCCATATCCTTCTCCCTTTATTCCTTCTCCCCCTTCTCCATCTCCCCCTCCCTCCCTCTCCCCTCTCCTCCTTCTCCCTCTCCATCTCCCCCATATTCCCTCTCCAGTCTCCCTCTCCCCCTTTCTCCCTCTCCCTCTCCCTCTCCCTCTCTCCCTACTTGGGCCAGCCTCAGAGTTGCACTGGAAAAGTAGGGGGTGCCAGTCTCCTTGATTACCTTCAATCGAGGCTCGTTTGGGTAAGATGGTCACAGCTCCCTCGGCTACATCCTCCAGCTTCACAATGGGAGAGAGCTTGGAGCCCCAGCTGTCGGAACCCACCCACAAGAACTGCCCGGTCAAGTTGGCACGGCGCGAAGCTTCCAACACTCGCCTGTGGCATTGGGGGAAATGAGAATGAGTGTCTTATCCAACCTTCCCCACCCCACCCCCCAGGGTGCTTTGTGGAAGACAGTGCACTCACTTGATGTCATCTTCATTGGCGAAGATTATGATGCCGCGGGCGTTGGGGGTCTCCATCAAGCGCTTGATGAGTTTGTCGAACTCACCCACTTTGGGTTCCCGGGGGATTTTGATGGACTGGGCGATGCAGACGCCACCTGCCGGGGGGGGGGGGGGGAGAAGAGAGCTTCAGGGAGTGATGTCCTTCCCACCTGGACCAAATTCTTCTTCCCTCCCTGGCCCCTCCCTTACTGCTCAGCCCAGACCTTTGCTTCTCAAACTGTGCCCCCTGGAACCCTGAGGGGGTCTTTGGATGCATACTGAGGTTCTTCTGGGATGCCTATTAGGGGTTCCTTTTATATGAACTGAATACAGCCTGCAGGGTCTAGGACTTTCAGCAGAAAAGGAGGAGGAGGAGAGGAGAAAACATAGGAGGAGAGGAAAGAACAGCTAACCTTCCTTTCCTGACTATTTTTTCTCCCCGAGCTGCTTTTTTCCCCACAAGGGAAAAGTTATCTGCTCTTTAGAGGACCTGTATCTTTTCTTCTCCTGTGAGGAATGGGGGAAGGCAGCAACTTCTGAGATGGTGATTTTGACAGGGGAAATTGAAGAAGAAGAAGAAGAGATTGGATTTATACCCCGCCCTTCACTACCCAAAGGTGTCTCAGAGAGGCTTACAAACTCCTTTCCCTTCCCCTCCTCACAACAGACACCCTGTGAGTTCGGTGGGGCTTGAGAGAGCTCTGACAGAAACGGCTCTTTTTCAAGAACAGCTCTTATCAGAACTACGGCTTGCCCAAGGTCATCCAGCCAGGTGCAAGTGGAGGGGTGGGGAATCAAACCCGGCTCTCCCAGATCACAGTCTGCGCACAAAAACAATACACGAACCTGAGCTAGGAAGTTTTCTAAGTCCATTTTTCTAAGGCGGCTTATGATATTAATGAAACAATTATTTAAAAAACAAAATAAAAACAATATAAATAAAACAATAATGATAAAACTCATTAAAAATCACAATTTAAAAACTGTAGTTAGGACTCCTGTAGAATAAAAACTGAATCAGTCGAATTAGGTCCTGAATAAAACCATCTTTGACTGCCTCCTAAAGATGGGAAGTGCGGGGGGTCAAGGGCACCTCCCTGCGGAGGTTGTTCCAAAATTGTGGGGCTGCCACCGAAAAGTCCCTTTCTCGTGTGCCCACTAGATGAGCTTCTTTGATTGGTGGGACGGTCAGGAGGGCCTGTCCCTGTCATTTTAATTCCCGGGCAGAAAATGGTCCTTAAGATACTCCAATCTCAAGCCACTCAGGTCTTTAAATAACATGGGGAAGGACTAAACAAGCCCTTTCTCCCCACTCCCAGCCATTCGTCCACTGAAACTTTCAAGCCAAGTCTGTTTTAAATTACTAAAATAAAACACAAGAAACCAAAAATACGATGTGGTACAGCACATAATTTAGCCTTCGTGGGTCCCTGAAGACCATTTTGTCCCACCGTTACTGATCATCCCTAATAATATACTGCCTGTCACAGGCGGGGGGGGCCCCCGGGGGGGGGGAGTTCAGCCCACGTGGGGCAACACTGAGGGGCTCCAGAGGCCCGCCACTCTTATACCTTAAAATATGGCCCCCCAAATCTTCAGCAAGGCACAGAGAAACGTGACAGAGAAAGTGATCCCTGAAAGTAGAGAGTTTGAAAGCCATTGGCTTAGAGGTGAAATGGATTTCGGCGGGGAAGTTCTCAGAAACGGACATTCGCTTGCAAAGGCGCCATCTAGCCAATGATTTTGATTCTAATGGGAGAAATAATCTCATGCCTCATGTCCCAGTTGAGTTGAATGGCTCAACCCAAATGTGCTCCCAAAATTTTAAATTCTAATTAGGAGAGAGCACATGCAAAAGGATTACTTTCCAGCCCGTTTTAGTGAATTAAAAGCATCGTTCTTTGTTATGCCTAGATTTGAGTCCAGTAGCATGGGAATTTGTGAACTTAAATTTCAGACAAGTAAGAATCCCTCTCCCCGTTATAATACATGAACACACTTGAAGCTGCCTTATACGGAATCAGACAATAGGCCTGTGGCGTCATCCTTATTGGGGAGAGTGTTTTCCCTTTAAAACACTCTGTTTACATAAACTTGGTAGATTTCTGCTGCCACCAGGAATTAAAAACACCAAATCTCTCTATTACGGTAGAATTACCCAGTGTCTGGGCACTTCAGAGGACTATGTGGCCATGAAAAGGACTGTTCTGACTGCTGGGATAAGTTTAAACAAATAGTGATTTATTTATAAAAGAACAAAATAGGTTTCTGGGTATTTTTGAATTGTTGTTGAAGAAAGGAACTTATAAATATAACTGATAAAGCTGGGTGTCACACACTGTCTCTCAAAACACCAAATCTCAACTCTGACAGCCTTAGCCACACAGGCTAAACTGTTTGTCTTAGCCACACAGGATAGACTCAAACTGCTTCTTCTGCCATACAGGCTAAACTCCCCACTCACTCTCTAAAACCCCCAAATCACCTCAGAGACACCCATCCTTCCACAATCTCAGTCTTCAGCCAATCACATCACACTCATCTCCCTCTATCACTCTCCTTACATTGTTGCAGTCAAACTAAACATTTAAAGAAACACACACACCAAAACATGAAATCATTACAAGGCCCATCAGGGTCAGTATTGTCTAATCAGACTGGCAGCAGCTGTCCAGGGTCTCAGGCAGAGATCTTTCACATCACCTCCTGCCTGGTCTTCTTTTAACTTGAGATGCTGGGGACCGAACTGGGGACCTTCTGCACACCAAGCAGATGCTCTGCCACTGAGCCACTGCCCCTAATATTCTCATGTGCTGAGAGGGCACAGGAAGGCCTGCATGTGAACAACACAACATCAGCATGTGAAGGAGTTCCTCTCTTTTCCTTAAGTGAGGGGGGCTGGGATATATAATAAAATAATAATAATTATCGTATGTCAATGTGTGTAGTATAGCCAGGAGATCCAAAGATTGTCTGGCAACCTTAAGTTCTAGCCCTTTAGCGTTATGTGAGCTAGACTTTTTTTTTGAGGGTGTGTGTGCTGAAAGAGCTGTGACTGAACCAAAGCCACCCAACTGGCTTCATGTGGAGGAGTGTGGAATCGAACCCAGTTCTCCAGATCTGAGTCCATTGCTCTTAACCACTACACCATGCTGGGATCTATATTGAAACAAAACTGGAGCATGTATGTTAGGGGAACTAAACCCATTTCCCCTTACTTTGGTCTTTTGATTTCAATACTTTCTTCCCAACCTGGCTGACCAACACTATGAGAGCTGGGCTAGAGAAAAAAATGCTAAATAAATGTGACAATAATTATATAGAAAGCAAGTCAATGATAATGCCAAGCTCATATATATATAATCATAAAATCACAAGCATAATAAAGGAAGTCTGCTGCTTTTGAGATATGCTGTGACTTATTGTGGGTTTGAGTTTGTTACCACACACTTTTGGATAATTGCTCTTTATTATGTTTGTGATTCTACAATTATAGGTAGGTAGGTAGGTAGGTAGGTAGACAGAGAGAGATAGAGATAGATAGAGAGACAGATATGAGTTTGGCATTATCATTGACTTTGTTTTCTATATAATTATTGTCGCATTTATTTAGCGTGTTTTGACTACAGATTTGTTTGTGATTTCACTGGACATTGAGGGGCGCCACATTACTCTAAGGCCGCGGTCACACGGACCTCTTACCGCGCTAGTTTTCCCACAGTTCTTCTATCCGCGACATTTTATATCGCTTGGAGGTGGTCAGACGGTCCCTCTGTCTTCCGCTTCACTCGCGCGAAGTACTGATCACACAGCACGCCGTCCCCGCAGGTTTTAAAAAAACCCCACACATGCGCATGCGCTTGGGCGTACATACAAACTAAGAAGACCAAAATAAAAGCTAGCGCCTGTTTGCACATGCGCATAACTTAAACCGGAAACACAAAAAGGGGGGGGAGGGTAGCGCGGTCACGGCGGATTGCTGTCCAGATACCAAAACCACAGATACAAAGCGCGAGATATCGGAAAACACCTGTTCCAACGGGTGTCAGAAAACGCGGATAAAAAGAGCGGAAACCGCGGGACTCAGCCCGCTTCGGTGCGGGAGGCGGGTTTGCCAATATGAACAGGAAACTTTAATGCGCGAGGGATCAGCAGCGAAGCCCGCACTAAATGTCCGTGTGACCTGACCCTAAGTGTGTATAAGCGTTGTCTCCCTGAATGGGATACTTCTCTTTGTCTTAACTTGGGAGCTGCCCTCTGACCTCTCCTCTCCCTTTCTCCTCTCCCTCTCTCAACATGGCCTTCCAGGGAGACACATGTCTCTGCAGGTCTCTCCTGTGGAGAAAGTGTCTCATATTTGCGTGCACACGTGTTGCTGGACAGGCTGGCCATTTGTGACAGGGGAAGTGCTCTTCAGACTAGGGTTCCTTCTCACCTTTAGACTGCAGCCTGCATGTGAACTGGACCAACTTGAATAAATGTAAGTTTACCTCCCCCCCATATACTTCTTGGGAGATTTATTTACTGCACTCAGTATCGTGCTCCTATGACTGCGAAGAACTCCGCTATGTGAACCAAATATCCCATTTCTGCCCTCTCCTCCGTGCCTGCAGGCTGCCCAAGAGGAGACAGCTTCTGACCATGTGCCAAATGCATTTTCCTGACCCTGGGGTGATCACTACCAGCCTCCATATGTGAGATCGCCTGGCTGGATTTCCAGGTAGGACCAGTGCCCCCCACCCCCGGTGTAGCTCCACCATCATTCCCGATCACACCCCTGGCCCCCCACTCACCCGCCTCGCGAGAGATCTGCACGAAGGCGTCGACGCCGCTCTCGCCGTAGTTCCCCTCAGACGCCAGCGTGGAGACGTAATTCCAGCCGAGGGCCTTCACTATGTCCACCATAGCTTGGGCCTGGTAGGAGTCGGGAGGTACCACGCGGGAGAAGTAGTCATAACGGTTGCTGTCGCTGAGCTCAGGCGCGGTGGAGGCATAGCTGATCTGTGGGATCTGGGGGTGGGGAGAAAAGACCAGGCGCCGTTTTATTCTCAGTGCCCCGTGTGGGCTGCCGGACCCCAAAACAAGCTGTAGGATATTGCCTTCTACTGAATCAGACCCTTTGTCAGGCCCATAGCCAGGATTCTGTCATTCGGGGGGGCCTTTGAATAAGTCAGGGGGCACTCTTCAACTGAACGAAACCCTGAAACCCTCGTCGGCAGCGAATGTGTGTGAATTAAGATGTATATATGTTGTCCTCCCCTACCCCACAAATCATTGTTAGTCCCTCGTAATATTGAGTAACTGTAAATCGCTCAGAGCCAGCAAGCTCTGCAGGATTGAGCGATCAATAAATTGAAAGATTATTATTATTATGTCTCAAAAACAAAACTGAAATAAAATTTTAAAAACTCACGCTTGCCTGTTGAAGCAGGCAGGAGCAGCTGGAGCAGGCAGCCGCTCAGCCACGGAGGCCTCCCATTGCAGGACAAGGGGCTCTGGCAGTAACGGGGTGAGGGGTGGGGAAGCAAGCCATGCTTGGGGAAGGGGTGGTGGGGGTGGCAGGGGGGCTGAGCTAGATGGAAGTTGTGGGGCCTTGGCAGGAAGTCAGGGGGCCGGGCCCCGAAATGCCCCATTGTAGCTACAGGCCTGCCCGTCGTCCATCAAGGAGTGTATTGTCTACTCAGACCAGCAGTGCCTGTCCATCGTCTCAGGCAGAGGTCTTTCACATCACCTCCTGCCTGGCCCTTTTGACTGGAGAGGCCGAGGATTGAACCTGGGACCTTCTCATGACAAGCAGATGCTCTACTGCTGAGCCAGGGTCTCAGGCAAGGTATTTCACATCACCTCCTGCCTGGCCCTTTTGACTGGAGAGGCCGGGGATTGAACCTGGGACCTTCTCATGCCAAGCGGAGGGTCTACTGCTGAGCCAGGGTCTCAGGTAGAGATCATTCACATCACTTCCTGCCTGGCCCTTTTAGCTGGAGATGCTGGTGATTGAGCCTGGGACCTTCTGCGTGCCAAGCCAGGGTCTCAGGTCAAGGTCTTTCACATCACCTCCTGCCTGGCCCTTTTAGCTGGAGATGCTGGTGATTGAGCCTGGGACCTTCTGCATGCCAAGCAGAGGCTCTGCCACTGAGGCACAGCCCCTCCCCAAAACCAGTGCTTCATACATGAACACATATGAAGCTGCCTTCTATTGAACCAAACCATCGGTCCATCAAGGTCAGTATTGTCTACTCAGACTGGCAGCCGCTCTCCAGGGTCTTACGGGGGCCCAACTAGACAGGATGCCTTATTTCCCCAAAGCCACCTAGTAGCTGCTGGGAATGTCATTTTTAGCAATCAGCGGGAGCGTGATTCGGCTTGGAACTGTGGTGTGGATATCGGAATCCACAGATCGGGGCCGCACAGAGGCTGAAGAGATTTTTCTGCACACTTGGTGGACTCCCCGGGTGTGCAGAAAAATCTGAAACGTTAAAAAAAACACATGGGGGAGGGTTTAAATCCCCCGACAAGGAAAGCACTCACCTCCGGCAGTCAATGGCTGTGGCGCTGGGGAAGCACGCTGGGCCCAACAGCAGCGGCTACACAGCCCAGGGCGCTACACTGAGCCTGGCACCCGCAGCTGTGCAGCCTGGGAGCCACACTGGGTTGTGTGGTGTTGGCCATACAGCCCAGGGCTCCATGCTGGGCCTGGCAACAGTCGCTTTGGGCATGCCACCACCGCTGATGGAACCCGGGAGCCGTGCTGGGCATGCTGTGCCTGGTGGGCAGCCGAAAAGTCATGCCTGGCCTTGGAGTCACGCTGGGTGCAGAGAGAAAGGGGGGGGGGGAATTCTCCTGCGAGTATCGCAGGCCTGCATGTGGCTTTCCTCAGTACAGTGGGCCATCGTGGCTTTCCCCAGTGTGGCCAGAAAAAGAGAGTAATGGGGTGGTGTATGTGTGTGTGTGTGTGTGTGTGTGTATGTATGTATGTATGTGTGTGTGTGTGTATATATATATATATAGAGAGAGAGAGAGAGAGAGAGAGAGAGAGAGAGAGAGAGAGAGAGAGATGGAATTTTGCCCCCTAGTTCCTGCCTCTTAGCAGCCCTAGAACAATGTTTGAGTCCAGTGGCACCTATAAGACCAACAAAGTTTAATTCAGCGTATAAGCTTTCTCCGCTGTTCTTTCGGCTCTCTGGCGACTCCTCTCGGGGGCTGTTGGTTATGGGCCCTGGTGCGCAGCCGCGTTGGGCGTCACAACGTCCTTGCAGCTCCGGACGTCCTCCTGCTGGCCACGTCATCAGCTGCTGAGCCAACTGCCTCCTTGGGATGTCGCTGCCTCTCTTCCTCTCCTCCGTGCTGACCGCCGCCGTGTCGCCGCCGCTTCTCGATTCCTCGCTCGGCTGGAGCCCAATTTCGAGGGAGGGGTACCCCCCTGTCCTCCTACGGACAGGTACCCATTCACCTAATTGCCCCGAGGGGCTTTCGGACTGCTGGGTTGGCAGGAGCTGGGGCAAGGGTCGGGAGCTCACCCCGACCACGGTGGTATTCGAACCGCTGTTACAGCTGTTCGAGATGACTATTTCTACAGGCATTTAACTGCCTGTGCCACCGCCCCTATTGTATTGGGGTGGAATATCCCAGGTCTGTCCATAAGAGACGGGCTGAGCTTAGAGCTCTGGAATAATAGATCACCAGGATTCTAGAGGTAAGCAATGAGGAGACAATGTTATGTAAATAGGGAGTGGGGTGTGTTCGGGTGTGGTTCTTGCATGCTACTTAAACAGAGCAGTTGCCCCGGAGTCTTCAGTCTTGTTCCTGAAATCACTAAATAAAGTAGAGCTGTTCACTGCAATGTGCCTCGAACCCAGTATTTAACAACCAACAAAGGTTTATTCAAGGCACGAGCTTTCGTGTGCACGCACACTTTGTCGAATACGTAGAATGGCCCAAAAAAAGAAAAAGGTTCAGACTTATAGCCAGAGAATGAACAGCAAATGAACATGCAACATGATGATGATCAAGATATGTAAAGTGACACTAAATAACAGGATTATAAGGTCAACAGTTGTAAAGCAATAAATATGTCAAACTAGCAGAGAAATGTCTAAAGGAGTCTTCTAATTGTGGGAAGTGACTGGGAATCTTCATTCTCTCATGTCAGGCAGAAAGACAGACAGAGAGACAGAGAGTTCTAGGGGTGGTGGGGGGAGAAAGAAAAAGAGAACACTGACTGTAGGGACAATGGAGAGAGAAGAGAAAGACGTATGTAAGAACGAGACATAAAGTAAGAGAAGGAGTGGGAGAAAGAGAGAGACTGAGAGAAGGGAATAAGCAAAGGCAGGGAAATGAGATGGCTGATGCCACAAGTTTCTTGTGGGTCTCCACTCGTAATCTTTCTAAGTAACTCTGTGAATCATTTTGTACAGTGAAGAAGAGGAGAAGAAGAACAGATTGGGTGTATACCCTGCCCTTCACTACCCGAAGGAATCTCAGAGCGGCTTACAATGTCCTTTCCCTTCCCCTCCCCACAACAGACACCCTGTGAGGTTAGGTGGGGCCGAAAGAGTTCTCTCGAGAACTGCCCTTGAGGGAACAGCTCTGAGGTTACTTGTGACTGACCCAAGGTCACACCAGCAGCTGCATGTGGAGGAGTGGGGAATCAAACCCGGTTCTCCCTGATTAGAGTCCACACTCCTAACCACTACACGAAACTGGCAACAACAACAACAACAATAATAATAATGCAAAGTCTATTGCCTCATTGAGAAAGCCCTCTTGAATAATCCAGTTTTGCAGTTTGTGGAAAGCCAGGAGAGAGGGAGCCTTCCTGACCTCCGGAGGCAGGCCATTCAACAAGGCGGGGGCCACCACAGAGAAGGCACCTGTTGTTGATTTTGCCCATTTGCAGGTTGCTAGGGTTGCCGACCCCCAGTCGGGGTGGATTTCTCCCCAATTTCAGGGGCCCTAGCCCGCCACTGACCACCTGCCCGCCCCCAAATAGCCCTCTCCCACATCAACATTGTCAGCACGATGACGTCACCCAGAAGTGACATCATTGCACCGGGCACGCAGTGTGTGGACACTGTAGCATTTTGGCCAAAATCTCTCTAGGATTTTTGTCCAGAAGATCCAGGCACGGACCCGGAAGGGCCCCCCCCCCGCCCCCCGAAGGCTGGTAAGGCCTGGCAAGACCCTGCTGGGATGAGCGAAGCTGTCGACCTTCTGTAGGGTGTAGGGCTAAGGCTCCCTTCTGGTAGAAGCCCGCATCTGCAGCCCTTCAAAAAGCATGGAAATAAAAGTCTCTCCAACAAGAGAGCCCGACTCGCTCTCAAAAACAGAAAGGGCTATCAAGAGATCCAGATGGAGCAAGTTAGCTTGACGGTCAGAGAAGCCAAATTCAAGAGGAGGGCCTTAGAACTAACCCTACAGGCAGGGCTCTTTTTGTAGAAAAAGCCCAGCAGGAACTCATTAGCATAATAGGGCACACCCAAAGCAGGAACCCATTAGCATATTAGGCCACACCCTGACAGCACAGCTCATTCACATATTAGGCCACACCCCCATGTTACCAGAAGTGTGGTCATCCAGCCACACCTACCTTTTGCTTCTTATTCTCTTTACCTTGTTTGTTGTCAAAACCCAGGGCTTTTTGCATGTTAGGCCACACACCCCTAATTGTAGCCAATCCTAATGAGTTCCTGCTGTTGGGTGTGGCCTATTATGGTAATGAGTTCCTGCTGTTGGCTGTGGCCTATTATGGTAATGAGTTCCTGCTGGGCGTGGCCAACTTGGGAGCCAGCCGGAACTCCGTTCCTGTGCGTTCCTGCCCCAAAATAGCTCTGCCTACAAGCATTCATTCATGGGGGGGGGGGTATGTGTATTAAGGGGAGACACGATCCACAAACCGACAAATCAAACTTCTCCCCCTTAAACAGGGCTTGATAATCTCTTAAGGCTCTCGATAAAACCTCCAGATCAGACTTGGCATTCAATTCAGCAAAGTTTCAAGCAGGAGTCTTTCCTTAAAATGCCAGCTCATTCATTGGAGGGGTGCAAAGAAAACAAACACCGGGCCAAATGGGTAAGATGAGTCTGATCTTCAAAGACGGGGCAGAGGAGTGAGTCCGTAAATTTTAAATTCTGCCCTGACCCGGATAGCCCAGGCAAGCCCAATCTCATCAGATCTCCGAGTTGACTCTGGAAAGTACTTGGATGGGAGACCTCCTTGGAATACCAGAGGTGGGGGCAGGCTTTATTCAGCCACCTCTCTGAATATCCTCCGGGTCCCCAGTACGGGTCAGTCACCAGAGGTCACCATGACTGGTAATGGTCATTCTGTTATGTACTTCTCAAAGTACAGAGTTATCCAATTAGCTTAAATAAACTTTTCAGTTCAATCCATGAAAAAAATTTTCCAGTGTCCTTTTATAAATGAAAAATAAACAAAAGTGCAAACATATACTGCAAAAGACAGAGAAATGAAAGGGAGTAGAAAAACAAAAGGAAAAAGAAGAAAAAGAGATTGGATTTATGCGCCACCCTTCACTCAGAATCTCAGAGCGGTTTACAAACTCCTTTCCCTTCCCCTCCCCACAATAGACACCCTGGGAGGTAGGTGGGGCTGAGAGAACTCTTTCCAGAACTGTCCTTGAGAGAACAGCTCTGACAGAACTGTGGCTTGCCCAAGGTCATCCAGCAGCTGCAAGTGGAGGCGTGGGGAATCAAACCCGGTTCTCCCAGATTAGAGTCCACGCACTTAACCACTACACCAAACAGGCTCTCAAGAGTGGTACCTTCATTACATCTCCAACAATCCCCCTTTCTGCTAGCCCAGTCCTGCTCTATACCACCTAGGTCATGGTGAGTCTTTCAAAAGCATTCCCATGAGCCTCTGGGAAACATGCAATTAAATGCCCTCTGAGCTGTCGTTTCCTGGGTCCCGTGATCCCCCCCCCCCAATTCCACAGGGGAAGGGAGACTGACGCCTGAGGGCAAGCTGTGGTGCTCTCACTCTGATCGCTTGCCAGCAGCAGGAAGTGGGGGGCTCTCCTCAAAAATAAGGTTTTAGGCAGGGCTATTTGTGGGCTGGGTCTTTTAATTAAGGGGGCAGTGCCCCAAAATGCCCCACTGTAGCTACGGGCCTGGAGAAGGCCCAACATCTTTGGGGGGCCGCTTTGATAGGAGTGGAGCACGTCCCGGGTTTGGATGAGGGTGAGCCGGGTTCCAAACCCTCTTCCAGTCAGGAAATGCAGTGGGAGATCTTGAGCAACCACTGTCTCTCTGCTTGAACCTATGCATCACAGCGGAAGGGGGGGGGATATTCTGAGAAGAAGGTGAGGCTTAGAATATCGTTTTATACCAGGGTTGTTGCCTGCATCTGTTTTGGGAACAGCCCAGCCCAAGGAATTCCCGCTGGACAGAAGGTCAGAGAGGAAACGGAGGCCAGAGAACATTAAAGTGGATGAAAGCGATCAGCTTGGCTCGCTCACACGACTCCCCCTCCGTATATTTCAGGTTGACATCCCTCCCCGACTCGATTCCCGGTTGCCCCGCCCACGAGCGCATCTTGGGTTCCAGTCCCTCCTCTTGCTAGAAAGCAAGGTGTGCCTTCCAAACTCGGATCCTTCGGGGTAGAACCAAACCGTAGCCTTTTCCCTTCTCCCTGAATCTCTGTTTCATGCCCTCTTTGGGTCTGTGAGAAGACCCATTAAAGCGATTAGCAACAGGGATTAGGGAGGTTTTAGCAAAATGAACAGTCGCTCCGGTCAGGAACGGCGGAAACTGGTGTGTGTGTGTGTGTGTGTGAGAGAGAGAGAGAGAGAGAGACAGAGAGAGAGAGAGGCTGCAGCCACTCAGCACAAGTATGCAGGCAAAGAGCGCATGCCATCAGTGTTCCCTCTAAGCTGAGCAGGTGTGAGCCAGCTCACAGTTTTTTAGCCTCCGGCGTACAGATTTTTGTCTCAGCTCAGGAGGGATGGCTCCAGAGCAAACGAGTTTACGCAGCGGCCAAATCGCTCGCTCACAGCTTTAATGCCAGCAGCTCACAGAGTACAATTTTTGGTTCACAAGACTCCACAGCTTACAGGGAGCATCGGTTGCCACCCTCCAGGTAGTGGCTGGAGATCTCTTGGAATGACACCTGGTCTCCAGGCGACCGAGATCAGTTCACCTGGAGGAAATGGCCAGTTTAGAAGGTGGACTCTGTGGCATGATACACATTGAAGCCCCTTCCCCTCCTCAAACCCCACCCTCCCTCAGGCTCCACCTTCCCAAATCTCCAGGTATTTCCCAACCTGGAGCTGGCAACCCCCACGGGCAAGTGAGTTTAGCTAGATCTGCCTGGTTGAATGGGTGTGAGGCAGATGGGATTATTATGTGTGTGCAACTTGGGCTCCCGTTAGGATTCCCTTGAGCAGCTGAATCAGAATGCGTCTCCTGAAATCGCAGAGGGGCAGGCTGAGTTGCCAGACCCGGGCAGGTTAGGGCTGCCAACCTCCAGGTGGGGCCTGGAGATCTCCCAGAATCACAAGCGATCTCCAGATGACATAAATCAGTTCCCCTGGAGAAAATGGCTGCCTTGGAGGGTGGAGTCTACATAGGGTTAACACCTCCGGGTTGGGAAATACCTGAAGAGATGGGGGGGGGGTGGAGCCTGAGATATGAGGAGGGGAGGCTTCTAGTGTCCTGGCCCCACTGGTGGACCTCCTGATGGCACCTGGTATTTTTGGCCACTGTGTGATACAGAGTGTTGGACTAGATGGGCCATTGGCCTGATCCAACATTGGCTTCTCTTATGTTCTTATGAGGGACCTCGGTGGGGTGTAATGCCATAGAGTCTACCTTCCA
Organism: Gekko japonicus; assembly: GCF_001447785.1. NCBI lineage: Eukaryota > Metazoa > Chordata > Lepidosauria > Squamata > Gekkonidae > Gekko > Gekko japonicus. Next base: position 136,898 of record NW_015167624.1, read on the forward strand.
AAGCAGCCCTTTTCCCCAGGGGCACTGATCTCTACAGTCTAGAGATCAGTTGTAATCCTGGGAAATCTCCAGGCCCCACCTAGAGACTGCAACAAACACAGGGGAAACACGACAAGGTTGAGCATTGTGAGCTTTGGGTGAGTACAGCAAGCTAGCTCCTTTCCCCCCCTGGTTATTATGTAAAGTATATTGTGTTATATTGTGTTTGTGATTCAGTTCCAGGAAAAATAATTTTGCCTGAAGAAGAAGGCGTGTTGTTTTGACGCTTGCTGTATCTCTCCTATGCTCGCAGGGAGGGCGGGGTATAAATCGAATGAATAAATGTTTTGGAAAGCGTAACAGCCTGCTACATCTCTCATCACTGATGACTGCTGCATCTCTCATCAGTCTCTCGTCAGAAAGCAAGATAGTCTTCAGCATTGGAACCTGTCTCTATAGCTGTGGACTTTTCTACTAGAGATATAATGTCCTTTAGGTTTTTGTACTATAATGAATAAGATACACTAGGGTCTCTATTGTATTTAATTATATTTAAGTATATGATTAAAATCAATATATGAAGACATAGTTAGAGATGTGAAGGCCCGGAAAAAAACCGGAAAAATTCGAGGGAAAAAACAGGTTTTTTTCAGTTTTTTCCCTGAAGCCTTTTTTGGTTTTTTTCCGAAAAATTGGAAAAATTGAAAAAAGAAAAGAAAAGAAAAGAATTTGTTTTTATTATGGAACGTTTTATTTTTATTTTTATTTTTATTTATTCTGGGATTTATATCCCGCCCTACCCGTACGGCTCATGATGAATAACATGATGAATAAAATATTTTAAGACAAGGTGTTCAAATATTTTCCAAAATCATTTCGATGGATTAGATTGATCTAATTTCTGTGCACTGAGGACAAGCAAGTCCTAGGTTACAAACTGAACTCTCCAATGCAAGAACAAGATACATTTCTTCCTTTAGAAGGTGCTATTGTCAGAAGAAAATAAAAAGGTTTCAGTTTTGTTTTTGCATGTGGGTGGGTATTCTGTTTGTAATAATTGTTTGGATACATTATATTTTTGCTAGTTGTGATAATTTCATGCCAAGTAAAAATGTCCATAGTCATATTTTATGTTCCTAAAGTAACAGAATGACTTTCAATCTGGAAAAGACAAAAGAAATGCTAATGTAGCATTTTTTTCAATTTTTCCGAAAATTTCAGGTTTTTTCCAGAAAAAACGGGGGGAAATCGGGTTTTTTCCCGAGCTTCAAAATTCCTGGAAATTTTACATCTCTAGACATAGTAGAATAATAGTATTGTGTGTTTTGTTCTAACACGGTATTTTTCTACGTTTGCCCCACCTGGAGACTGGCAACTCTCCATCTACAGCATTATTCCTTCCTGATGTTCACTCCCCTCCTCTCCCCAAATCCTGCCCTCCCCAGGTTCCATTCCCAAACCTCCAGGAATTCCCCAAGGTGGAGTTGTCGACCCCCGGGGCCAAAGCAGCCTTCTTGTGCAATGCCAGTTTCTCTGCCAGAGCGCTGGATCACCTAACACCGATTTTTTTAGCACCCTTCAGTCACTTCAGCTCTCATCAGGTCTCGGAAGCTAAGCAGGGTCGGCCCTGGCCGGTATTTGGGTGGGAGACCGCCAAGGAAGTCCAAGGCTGCTACGCAGAGGCAGGCGATGGCCGACCACCTCTGAACATCTCTGGCCTGGACGACCTTACGGGGTGCCATAAATCAGCTGTGACTGGACAGCACTTTCTACCAGCAGTCGCTCCGAAATATTCACCTTCAAGAGCATGGGGTGTTAAAACCCGGGGCAGGCCCATAGCTACAGTGGGGCATTTGGAGCCCCGGCCCCCTGACTTCCTGCCAAGGCCCCACGGCTTCCATCTGGCCCGGCCGCCTCGCTGCCCTCACCACCCCTTCCCCGAGCGCGGCTTGCTTCCCCGCCCCCTCACCCTGTTACTGCCAGAGCCCCTTGCCCTGCCAGGGGACCAGTGTTCCCTCTCCGCTGAGTTAGTGTGAGCCAGCTCACTGTTTTTTAGCCTCCGGCTCACACATTTTTGTCTTGGCTCAGGAAGGACGACTCCAGAGCAAACTAATTGATGCAGCAGCCAGATCGCTCGCTCACAACTTTAATGCCGGTAGCTCACGAAGTAGAAATGTTTGCTCACAAGCCTCCACAGCTTAGGGGGAGCATTGCATGGGACGCCTCCGTGGCTGGGCGGCTCCCTGCTCCATCTCCTCCTGCCTGCTCCAGCTGGCAAGCGTGAGTCCCCCCCCAATATTATTTATTCAGTTTTCAAAATCCCAATAACAAGTAATAACAATCATATACAGGATAAGTGTACATAAACTTAGCAGCATAAAAGAGAGCATTTTCCATAAACTCGGAGTCTGATCAGATGGCTCTTTAGATCCGCGTGAGGCACGATTGCCTCACGGATCTAAAGGTAATGTCCAGACACAAACATCTGGGAAATGTCCCTCTTCCGTGGGGATCCCCTTTTGCCGCGCTTCGGAGCCGTATTTAAAAGATAGCACTTTAAATCTGGGGGTTTTGGTTACCTGCGGGACAACTGTGGACTTTCCCCCGTCTGATCGTTCCACCAGCGCGCAATCCTCCCATCGGGGTGGTCTGACGTCAGACCATCCCGAGTGGGCACCATTTAAAAAAATCTCTACACATGCGCGGATCAACAAGGATGCGCTGTGACGCCTATGCACATGCACAAAAAGCTTTTTTTTAAAAAAAAAAACCCACCGCGCATGCCTCCTCCAGTGGACGCCATCTAGACAATCCACAACAGAGGCAGTGCGTGGTAAGGCGATTCGCCAGGGGGATGTCTGGTCGTGGTACGATGGATTTAAAAGATCGGGATAAAATTCAAACTGGCATAATGACGGGATTAGCTGCCCGTCTGAATGCACCCTTGGTGTTGACATCAGCATCTACCACAAACGAAGAGTGTCTATTATCTCTGGTCTTGTTCCTTGAGAAACTAGCTGGGATAAGATCGGTAGCCATATCATTGTAAATTCACTATATTCGCCAGTAGACTTTGTTGGATTCATTATGTCGGATATTTTTTCCATGATGTATAAGTTCCATAACTTTTTGTACCATAAGTTTAGGGATGGTTTAATTTCTGACTTCCATTTCGAAGCTATGGTTGTTTTGGCTGCGAATAATAATAAAGCAAATCTTTTTCACACGCGTGAGTTTTTAAAACATGTATTTTAATTTTTTTGGTTTTGTGACATCAGCGCCCCCCGAGTTATTTAGAGGCCCCCTGAATTACGAAACCCTGGCTAAGGGCCTGGCCTGGGGAAAGGTGGGTTTTTCTCCCCAGTTGCTGAAAACACGGTGGAAGCACTAAAACAGGTCGCTCTTGTGCTCTTGGTTATTCAAAGTCACCTTCCACAAAATCTTTTCATTAACTCTGATCATTTCATTCACTCTGTTGGGTTATCCCCTGCTGTCTCTCGGATTTGCCTTTCTACGGGGGTTGCCAGGAGTTGGGAAATACCTGGAGATTTGGGAGTTGGAGATTGGAGAGGGTGGGGTCTGAGAAGGGGAGGGGCCTCAGCAGGATATAGTGCCACAGAGCCCACCCTCCCGAGTCCCAAGCAGCCATTTTCTCCAGGGGAAGAAGGAGGAGAAGAAGGAGAGGAGGAGGAGGAGAAGGAGGAGAGATTGGATTTATACCCCTCCTTTCACTATCCGAAGGAGTCTCAGAGCGGCTTACAATCCCTTTCCCTTTCCCTCCCCTCTCCACCATAAACACCCTGTGAGGTAGGTGGGGCTGGGAGAGCTCTCTCGAGAACTGCCCTTGAGAGAACAGCTCTGAGAGAACTTGTGACTGACCCAAGGTCACACCAGCAACTACATGTGGAAGAGTGGGGAATCAAGCCCAGTTCTCCCAGATTAGAGTCCACACTCCTAACCGCTACAGAGGGTTGCCAAACCCCCCGGTTTGCCAGGGGTCCCCCGTTTTGGGGGGGATTCTACCTGCCCCACCCCCAACACCCACAGCCACCTCCCTCTCTCCCTTTAAGTGTGTGGAACCCGTGTTTCCCCCCAAGCCCGATCTCCGCTTGAGATCAGGCTTGCAGGTAAATGCCGGCTTCGTGCCTTAAAAGGGAAACGTGGCTGCTCTTAAAGGGGAAACGCCGGCTCCTGCACTTTAAAGAGAAACGCCGGCTCCTTTAAGTGCAGGGAACTGCCGTTTCTGGAGATCCGGAGCACGGGGGGGGCGGGGGCGGCGGACGTCCTCAATGTGACATAATCACATCGGGATGCCCCGCCCCCTCCAGGAACGCCCCCAAAGTCCCCTGCTGGGGGTGGAAGATGGACTTGGCAACCCTACCGCTACACCAAACTGGAGGAGACTGGATTTATACCCCAACCTTCACTACTCAAAGGAATCTCAGAGCAGCTACAGTCTCTTTTCCCTTTCTCTCCCCACAACAGTGTCAGAACCCACAGCTAACAACAAAGTACGCGCATTCAGGAATGGTTATACTTTTATTGCAAAGCTATAGATGCAGTAACAGAGGCACTGTTAAGAATGGCCCCAGCCAGTAGAGCATAGTAGGATATAGGGTATTCGTATGCATCCCCCCCATGGCCTTGGCCAATTAGGCACCCTCCCGTGCGCAGGATAAGTCAGGCAACCGTTAGGTGGCTAAAGCTGAGAACTTGGAGTCTCTCACGGTACATAGGAGCTCTCCAAACAACACAACCTCCTCCTGCACATCTGTAGAGATAAGCATTTCAGCAAAGGCATGATAGCAGGGATAGGAATGCAATAGCAATTAACAAGACACAGAATGAACTCCCCAGCCCCATGGCAGCATAGATGACAAACAGACACCCTGTGTGAGGTAGGTGGGGCTGAGAGAGCCCTGAGGGAAAGGGAAGGGAGAAGGGATTGGATTTATACCCCGCCCTTCACTCCAAGTCTCAGAGTGGCTTACAGTCTCCTTTCCTTTCCTCTCCCCACAAAAGACGCTCTGTGAGGTAGGTGGGGCCAAGAATATAGCTCTGAGTCTGAGAAAACTATGACTGACCCAAGGTCACACCAGCAGCTAACTGCATGTGGAGGAGTGGGAAATCAAACCCAGTTCTCCCAGGGTAGAGTCTGCACTACTAACCACTACACCAAACTGATCTTGCTTGTCTAGAGATCTATTGTGTCAACCAAAGCGCCTGTCTGGAGCTTGGTTGCCATGGAGAGGTGGGGTGTGTGCGAACTGGAATGTATGGTTTCGTTTCTGGTCGCAGCTTGGCGGGCTTTTAGCTTAGAAGTGATTGGCCAAGAGCCACAGGTGTATATTTGACTATGCTATAATTGCTGACTTTGCACGCTGGACCTCAGTCCTAACAAAGTACGCCACGAATCTGGATCCTATCAATGTCTCAATAAACTTTACTTCTTTTGGAATGATATTTTTTGGGAACTGATTTCTCCAGGGGCTCTGACATATTGTATTAGTGGGAGATCTCCAGGTGCCACCCTACTTTCCACAAATTAGGATTTTTTAGGTAACCACCCCTTCTCTTTGAGTAACCACCCCTTCTTTGCTCCAAATTTATTACTGTAACACTGAGGTGTTTAACAGAGAAGCAACTTCTAAGCTTCACAAAAGTGTGTGTATATGTGAAACACACTGTGTATTTTGCTTCCCTTTTTATTTTTAATCTCACCTCTGACGAAAAGTGGCACAGCACTTTCTCCAGTTAAAAGGACCAGGCAGGAGGTGATGTGAAAGACCTTGACCTGAGACCCTGGCTCAGTGGCCGAGCCTCTGCTTGGCATGCAGAAGGTCCCAGGTTCAATCCCCGGCATCTCCAGTTCAAAGGACCAGGCAGGAGGTGATGAGAAAGACCTTGACCTGAGACCCTGGCTCAGTGGCTGAGCCTCTGCTTGGCATGCAGAAGGTCCCCGGTTCAATCACCAGCATCTCCAGTTAAAAGGACCAGGCAGCAGGTGATGAAAAAGACCTTGACCTGAGACCCTGGCTCAGTGGCCGAGCCTCTGCTTGGCATGCAGAAGGTCCCAGGTTCAATCCCCGGCATCTCCAGTTCAAAGGACCAGGCAGGAGGTGATGAGAAGGACCTTGACCTGAGACCCTGGCTCAGTGGCTGAGCCTCTGCTTGGCATGCAGAAGGTCCCAGGTTCAGTCCCCAGCATCCCCACAGGTCCCAGGTTCAATCCCCACAGGGCACAGAGGCCGAGGCCTTCCCCTGATAAGAACAGAAGAAGAGCCCTGCAGGATCAGACCAGTGGTCCATCTAGTCCAGCATCCTGCCTCACGCAGGGGCCAACCAGTTCCTCTGGAGGGCCAACAACTGGGCAGAGAGGCCGAGCCCTTCAGAAGAACACCAGAAGAGCCCTGCTGGATCAGACCAGTGGTTCATCTAGTCCAGCATCCCAACTCACACAGTGGCCAACCAATTCCTCTGGAGGACCAACAACAGGGCATAGAGGCTGAGGTCTTATCCTGGTGTTGCCTTCTGGCTGTAGGATTCTGTTAGAATATGCAAGGTCTATTGTGCATAGATAAAGAAAATGGCAAGAACATCCTGCAGGGGGCAGCAGATGGGAAAATTAGTTAGCGTAGTGAGATGAGGGGCTTCCTACTATTTTCAAAAAGTCTCCTTCTTGTCTCCTGATTGGCTCAGTTAGGGCTCTTTCCTGCTCCTGCTGAGAACCATTACTGACGCCCTTCTAGCTACGTAGATAGACTTCTCTTTCTCTTTCTTACAAAGTTTGTTCCCTTCTTAATACACTTACTTTTATTATTTAAACAGCTTGTGCTCTGCTTTACTGCATATCTACACTCTGCCAACAGATTCAGAGGTTTAGTGCCACCATGGCCAGTAGCCATTGATAGAATTATCCTCCATGAAAAATGGTTTAATCTTTTTGATTATATAAATAATGTTAAAGATAATATGACTGTGCTACCCGCAAAATATGTTGATTTTCTATTTTATTAATGAAAAGTTTAGTGTTGAATATGTATATGTATTTAATATTTCTGGTTTGTTTATTGTTATGGTTGTTGTATTATTAAGAAAATTATTAAAAATAAAGTTATAAAAAAAGAATTATCCTCCATGAATCCATCGAATCCCCTTTGAAAGCTCCTTATTCCTGTGGCCATCACTACATCCTCTGGCAGCAAATTCCACATTTGAATCGTCGACACGTTCACTAGGCTACAATTCCAGGCACACTTTCCTTCTCTTTTCTCAAGTTTATGGGTGAAACCATTACCTGCCTAGTACATTTTTATCTCTCATTTCCTCTGGCAACCCTACCTCACCACTCACCAACAGTGGCCAGGGGGGACCCGGAAACCCTATTTTACCCCCCTCCCAAATCCCCAGGTGTTTCCCAAACCATAGCTGGCAACCCTACAACCCAGCCAATTCTTACGCCCCCCTTCCCTGGAAACGTTCCTTGGAAGAGCTCTACTCACAGCAAAGAGGCGAAGGACGTTGGCCACCATGATGGAGACGGAGCTGGCCGAGGCCCCGATGACGGCCACCACGCGCTCGGGCCTGGAGATGATGGGCGGCTCGCCATTGGAGCAGCGCACGTCGGACGTTTCCTTCTGGATCAGCGCCTGGACAAAGGTCAGCGACTGCTCCAAGGCGTAGGTGTCCCGAGAGCAGGTATCCAGGATGCGGGCCCCCAGGGTCATGTTGGGAAGGAGGTCGGGGTCGCTGTTGATCTGGTCCAGAGCGTAGAGCATGGCCTCCATCCGATGGATCCCCTTCTCCTTCTTCACATCCCCGCACGGCACTCCGGCCGGGCCACGGGCATGCACGGGGAACAGCCCGCCTAGCGTGATGTCCCCTTCGATCCTGATGGAGTGGGGTTGCGTGGGTTGCTGGCCGCAGACCCAGCTCGGGTGAGGACTGAAGGCCCACAGCGACCATATCCAGAACAGCGGCAGGTTGGCTGAGTCCATGGTGCGTCTCGCTGGGATCCCGCAATGCTTACAGCCTGGGAATCGGAAGAAAACAGGCTTACAATGGGGGGGTCTAGCTAACCTTGCCAACCTCCAGGTGGGAATCCAAACAAAACATCCGTGACAAGAATAACGCAAAGTCAATAACAATAATATGCAAAATTGTTTACTATAATAATTCTGTAGAAAACTCTCTTCTTCTATCGCTCACACGCAACGGGTTTGGCGCAATGTTGATAAGTGGAAATTGCTAAGAATTGTAATCGCTACACGCTCAGATAAAGCAATCCTTCTGAAATGGATTTTTTTTTACGTTGCGCAAAATCCGTTGCGTGTGAGCGATAGAAGAAGAGAGTTTTCTACAGAATTATTATAGTAAACAATTTTGCATATTATCTTTATTGACTCTTCGTTATTTTTGTCACGGATGTTTTGTTTGGACTTCCATCGCTTCCCGTGATCTCTCACTTTTGGTTTCAACCTCCAGGTGGGGTCTGGGGTTCTCCCAGAATTACAACAGATCTCCTACAGGGCTCTTTTTGTTGAAAAAGCCCAGCAGGAACTCATTAGCATAATAGGCCACACCCAACAGCAGGAACTCATTAGCATATTGGGCCACACCCCTGACAGCACAGCTCATTAGCACATTAGGCCGCACCCACATGTTACCAGAAGTGTGGTTATCCAGCCACACCCACCTTTTGCTTGTTATTCTGTTTACCTTGTTTGTTATCAAAACCCAGGGCCTTTTTTTGTAGCAGGAACTCCTTTGCATGTTAGGCCACACACCCCTAATGTAGCCAATCCTAATGCGTTCCTGCTGTTGGGTGTGGCCTATTATGCTAATGAGTTCCTGCTGGGCGTGGCCAACTTGGGAGCCGGCAGGAACTCCGGTCCTGTGCGTTCCTGCCCAAAAATAGCCCTGGATCTCCAGGGAGATCGATCGAGATGGGTAGCCTTGCTAGTCTGTCTGTAGCAGTAGAAAAGAGCAGGAGTCCAGGAGCACCTGAAAAACTAACAATATCTGTGGCAGGGGAGGAGCTTTCTGAAGAAGTGAGCAGTGACTCACAAAAAGCTCCTCCCTGGCACAAATTTTTGTTAGTCTTAAAGGTGCTCCTGGACTCTTGCTCTTTTCTACTGCTACAGATCTCCAGATATTTGTTCCCCTGGAGAAAATGGCAGCTTCACAGGGTACGCCCTGGGAACTACCATAGAATCTAGGAGCAAAGGAACTCCTAGAGTGACACCACATCTCCGCTGAGCTCCCTCCCCAAACTCGACCCTCCCCAGGTACTGCTCCCAAATCTCCAGGAATTTTTCAAGCCAGAGTTGGAAACGCTAGGACTGTCCAGCTTATTCCAACACTCCCAGGAACTGGGTTCACACATGCGGAACAAGACGAGGTTTCACAAGAAGATGAACGGGAGCTATATCTATGAATTGTCTGCTGCAATGGAGACGGGAACACTGTATGTGTAGTGTTAGATCTGCGATGGCCCATTCATACATACACGTCATGCCTTGAGAGGATAATACAGTCCCCATTCAGGCATTTGTCTCAACAATGTACAGCAAAATGCCCCAAGGAAGATGGCAACAAAGCATGGCTATCATTTGCTTTTGACACCCAACATCTACTAGTCAGAAGTATACAACTTTTGAATACGGAGGTTCTGGTTCCTAGCTATCACGGCAAATAGCCAAGTGTAGCGCTACCATCAATATAAACATAAAAACATCAGAACAGCCCTGCTGGATCAGACCAGTGGTCCATCTAGTCCTCTGGAGGGCCAACAACAGGGCAAAGAGGCCGAGGCCTTCATGAGAACATCAGAAGAGCCCTCCTGGATCAGACCAGTGGTCCATCTAGTCCAGCATCCTGTCTCACACAGTGGCTGAGGCCTTCCCCTGATGTTGCCTCCTGGCCCTGGGATTCAGAGGATTAGTGCCTCTGAACGTGGAGGTTCCCCTCAGCCACCATAGCTAGTAGCCATTGATAGACTTATCCTCTGTGAATCCATCTAATCCCCTTTTAAAGCTGGTTATTCCTGTGGCCATCACTACATCCTCCGGCAGAGAAATCCACGTTTTAATCCCTCTCTGTGTAAAGCAGTTATTTCCTTTAGCCCGTCCTGAAGGTATCGGCATCTTTTAGAAAGTAGCAGGCTACTATCTGTCTTCATACCACACGGCAACGAAGTCCATACATTAATTCTGCATTGAGCAATACATTTTATTGTCATTCTTGAAGATTCTACCACCTAATCGTTTGTTCCCAATAATATGGAAGAAGAAGAAGAAAAGAGATTGGATTCAAAGTCTTAGAGTGGCTTACAATCTCCTTTCCCTTCCCCTCACCCCAACAGACACCCTGTGAGGTAGGTGGGGCTGAGAGAGCTCTGACAGAAACTGCTCTCTTTCAAGGACTCTTATCAGAACTACGGCTTGCCCAAGGTCATCCAGAAGAACAAGAAAAAGAAGAGGAGGAGGTTGAATATATACCCCGCCCTTCACTCAGAGTCTCAGAGAGGCTTACAGACTCCTTTCCCTTCCCTTCCCCTCAACAGACGCCCTGTGAGGTACGTGGGGCTGAGAGAGCTCTGACAGAAACTGCTCTCTTTCAAGGACAGCTCCAAGAGAACTATGGCTTGCCCAAGGTCATCCAGCAGCTGCGAGTGGAGGCGTGCGGAATCAAACCCGGTTCTCCCCAATTAGAGTCCGCACACTTAACCACAATGTCTTCCGCCCAGCTCCATGCCACTGGATGTTTTATTTATTTATTTTACTTCATTTAGACCCCACCTTTCCCCGCAATGGGGACCCAAAGTGGATTACATCTTTCTTCCCTTCACCCTTTTATCCTCACAAGAACCCTGAGAGGTAGGTTAGTCTTCAAGTGGACGACGGGCTCCAGAGTCACCCGGCGGGCTTCCTTGGCTGGTCATTTGAACCACGACACCGCATTGGCTCTCTGGTCGGCTGCCCTTTGTGATTCTTTGCCGAAGACGGCCTTTGCCCTGTTCCCCCTAAAAGCTGGGTCGGCGGCTCTACTTTAATGGAAGGAAACATTTCCAGGACTCAGGATTGCCAACTTCCAGGTGGGGCCTGGAGATGTCCCAGACTTACAACGGATCTCCAGACAACAGAGATCAGTTCCCCTGGAGAAAAATGGCTGCTTTGCAGGGTGGACCCTGTGTCATTGTCGCCTGCAGAGATTCCTTCATTCCCTAAATCCCTCCTCCTCCACAGGCTCCACTCCTCCCCAATCTCCAGGTATTTCCCAACCCAGAGCCGGCAGCTGGTTAGACCAGGGCCTGCCCAAGGATTTGGGGTGCTCTAGGCTAGGATGCCCAGACAGGAAACAGGAAGATGGTAAACAGGCAGCAAGATCAGTGCACCTGGAGAAGACGGCGGCTTCGGAAGGTGGGGTTTTTTTTTGGCCTTATACCTCACCAGGGCTTTTTTTGTAGAAAAAGCCCAGCAGGAACTCATTAGCATAATAGGCCACACCCAACAGCAAAAACTCATTAGCATATTAGGCCACACCCCCATGCCTTCCCTTGGCTTGCCTGGGCACCCTGCGGCTGCGGGGAGTCCCGGCAAGCCAGCCGACAGGCCGGGGGAGGCATTTAGATCCTTCCAGGGGTCCCCCTGGCCCGTCTGCCCCGGAGTTGCCGGGGGGTGTTGCTCCCCAGGCCTTACCTCTGTAGCCATGCACACAGAGGTTTTGGCTGTAGTGGGCGTGGCCAACTCTGAAGCCGTCCGGAACTCCGTTCCTGTGCGTTCCTGCCCAAAAATAGCCCTGTGTAACCTCACTGAATCCCCTCCCTTCCTCAGACTCCACCATCCACAGGCTCCACCCCCAAAATCTCCAGGTATTTCTTAGCCTGGAGCCCGGGAACCTGAGGCGACCACCTAGAGGGGCCTAGTGAGTGGGCCACCCCTGGGTTAGGCGTATTCATGGAGCAGAGGTCCATCAGTGGCTACTGGCCGTGGTGACAAAAGAGAACCTCAGGCAGCAAACCTCTGAATACCACTGCTAGGAGGCAGCATGGGGAGAAGGCCTTGGCCTCTTGGTCCTGTTTGTTAGCCCTCCAGGTCGTGTTGCCAGCTCCAAGTTGGGGAATTCCTGGAGATTTGGGGGGGTGGAGTCTGATGAGGGCCGGGTTTGGTGAGAGGAGGCCGCTCCGCAGGATATACTGCCATAGAGTCCATCCTCCAAAGCCGCCCTTCTCTGCAGGGGAACTAATCTTTACGGTCAGATCAGTTGTTATGCTAGGAGATCTTCTGGCCCCAGGCGGCAGGTTGGCCCCTGTGTGAAACAGAATGCTGCACTAGATGGATCACTGGTCTGATCCAGCAAGACTCTTTTTACGGCTGGCCCAGTCTACCAGGATGTTCTCTATAAGTCCAACTGGAACGGATGGGAGCCGTGCAGACAGATTATGGTCTCTTCTCTACCTGGTGATATCCGTCTGCGCCATATTGATCGGAGGAAGCCCATTTGGATTTTTTTTCCCCTTTGGGGGTCAAATTACTTGTGAAATGGAAGGTTCACGGCGCCATTTTGGATTTTTCACTTTGGAGTCAAATTACCTGTGAAATGGAAGATTCATGGCGCCGTTTTGGATTTTTCCCTTTGGGGGTCAAATTACCTGTGAAACGGAAGCTTCATGGCGCCATTTTGGATTTTCCCCTTTGGGGTTAAATTACTTGTGAAATGGAAGATTCATGGCGCCATTTTGGATTTTTCCCTTTGAGGGTCAAATTACCTGTGAAATGGAAGCTTCATGGCGCCATTTTGGATTTTCCCCTTTGGGGTCAAATTACTTGCAAAATGGAAGATTCATGGAGCCATTTTGGATTTTTCCCTTTGGGGTCAAATTACTTGCGAAATGGAAGATTCATGATGCCATTTTGGATTTTTCCCTTTGGGGTCAAATTACCTGTGAAATGGAAGCTTCATGGCGCCATTTTGGATTTTCCCCTTTGGGGTCAAATTACTTGCGAAATGGAAGATTCATTATTGGCAACCCCCAAGATTTTTTTTTAAGGCGACTGTGATACAGACTCACAGAACCCCTTACCTAGGGTTGCCATCTTCCAGGTGGCGCCTGGCGATCTCCTGCCATTACAATTTATCTCCAGATGACGAAGATCAGTTCCCCTGGAGAAAAGGGGTGCATTGGTGGGTGGGCTCTATAGCGTTATACCCTGCTGAGGCCCCTCCCCTTCTCAAACCCCGCCCTCCCCAGGCTCCATCCCCCAAATCTCCAGCAATTTCCTATCCCAGAACTGGCAACCCTAGAATCATCAGTCTCCAATGTCATACGTTGTTTGCCCCTCAGGTGCCAAAATGTGTGAGGCCAGCCCTGTTTTAAAAAGGTAAAGGTTTCCTTTGCTCGAAGGCTAGTCGAATCCGACTCTAGGGGGCTGTGCTATCTCCGTTTCCAAGCCAAAGAGCCAGCGCTGCCCGAAGACGTCTCCGTGGTCCTGTGGCCGGCATGACTAGACGCCGAGGCGCACAGAACGCTGTTACCTTCTCACCGAAGTGGTACCTATTTATCTACTTGCAGTTTCTTGCTTTCGAACCGCTAGGTTGGCAGGAGCCGGGGCCAGAGGCGGGAGCCCACTCCCTCACGTGGCACTCGGGTCTCGAACTGCTGAACTACAGACCTTCCGGTGTGCAGCTCAGCACCTTAACCTCTGCGCCACCGCGGCCCTCAGCCCCGTTTTACCCTCCTCGTAATATTTGGATTCCATATCCTGCCTCCGCAGAACCAGGGCACTGCGGGCATATCGTCCCAGGCTGGCCACAGGAAGCTGAACCCCCCCCCCCGCCCCCGACACACACAGATACACACACGAACCAGGACTAAGACGGGTGACGTCGAATGCTTTACTTAAAAAGAGGGGAAAGGGGGGGAGGGAGATGAAGGACAGTCCAGAACCAGTTTCTGAAAGCTTTTCCTGGTACCTGACCCAAGACACACGCTCGGCGGCTTCCGTACTGGAACATCCGAGGCGGGAGGAAAAAGTGCGGCAGGATAGGAGGCAGAGGTACAGGACGGCTCTGGGAGGGAAATGAGGCCACAGGGAGGGGCCCTGGATTCTCCGGCAATCCTAGACAAATCTGTCTCTGGCTATCCATCCATCCAATCATCAACCCCCCCATGCTTCTC
>NW_015167624.1:151573-153135 GCF_001447785.1 Gekko japonicus
CTCTCCCTCCCTCTCTCTCCCTCTCTCTCCCCCCTCCCTCTCCCCCCATTAAATACTGGGTTCCATGGATGAGCAGACCCCTACGTCTAGTGATCAGCTCAGCTTTATTAGTGATACAGCAGATACGAGACTGAAGCCTCAGGGCAACGGCCCTGTTTAAATAGCATGCAGAAACCACACCAAAACACTCCCAACTTCCAGCGATAGGCTATTTACATAATATTAGTTTCTCATTGGTCATCTCCAGAGTCCTAGTGGGCTATTGTTCTAGAGCTCCAAGCTCAGCCAGTCTCTGGTACCCAGTCACTACTCCAGCCCTAATACATAACGCCCCCATATTCAGTTATGGAAGAATGACGGCCAAGAGGTGAGCCTGTGCCCCTCCCCAACACGTGGCTGCGGCTGCTAGCTTACGATCTGAGATGTAGGTAGCACAAGAATGTGTGCAACCAGTGTTCCCTCTAAGCTGAGTTAGTGTGAGCTAGCTCACAGTTTTTTAGCCTCCGGCTCACACGTTTTTGTCTTGGCTCAGGAAGGAGGGCTCCAGAGCAAGCTAATTCATGCAGTAGCCAAATCGCTCCCTCACAATTTTAATGCCAGTAGCTCACCAAGTAGGAACTTTTGCTCACAAGACTCCACAGCTCAGAGGGAGCACTGGTGGGCACATGTGTGTGGGTGTGATGATCAAATCACTTCCAACTTAATGGCCTGTCCGCAGAGTCAGTAACACAGCCAAGGTGCACAACCTGATTAAAGTGTCGATCAAGGTTCATTTAGGAACTGACATACTTGATGGTAAAGAGGAGAGACCGAGAGAGGGTGCTAACCACATCTTGAGCTGAGAGAGAGGGTCAGACTAAGTGTGGAACTTCCGGGAAGGAGCAGGATATCGAAGGAGAAAAGTTGGTTTTTACATCCTGCTTTTCTCTACTCTAAGAAGTCTCACAGTTTTTTAGCCTCCGGCTCACACGTTTTCGTCTTGGCTCAGGAAGGTTGGCTCCAGAGCAAACTAAGTGATGCAGCAGCCAAATAGCTCACTCACAACTTTAATGCCGGCAGCTCACAGAATAGAATTTTTGCTCACAAGACTCCACAGCTTAGAGGGAGCCTTGCCCTACAGACAGCCATTATTCTCCGGGGAAACTGATCTCTGTAGTTTGGCGATCAGGTGCAATCCCGGGAGATTTTGGTGGTAGCATTTTGAGTCAGCTGCTGTTTCCAAATTATCTCCAAGAGCAGCTCCGCCAGGGCTATTTTTGGGCAGGAACGCACAGGAACGGAGTTCCGGCTGGCTCCTGAGTTGGCCACGCCCAGCAGAAACTCATTAGCATAATAGGCCACACCCAAACGCAGAAACTCATTAGGATTGGCTACATTAGGGGTGTGTGGCCTAACATGCAAAGGAGTTCCTGCTACCCAAAAAGCCCTGAGTTTTGACAACAAACAAGGTAAACAGAATAAGAAGCAAAAGGTGGGTGTGGCTGGATGACCACACCTCTGGTAACATGGGGGTGTGGCTGAATATGCTAATGAGCTGAGCTGTCAGGGGTGTGGCCTAATAG
>NW_015167624.1:154543-167352 GCF_001447785.1 Gekko japonicus
CCTCCTCCTCCTCCTCCTCCTCCTCCTCTTCTTCTTCTTCTTCTTCTTCTTCTTCTTCTTCTTCTTCTTCTTCTTCTTCTTCTTCTTCTTCTTCTTCTTCTTCTTCTTCTTCTTCTTCTTTGTTTGACACCCCTGATCTAGACACTCCTGGCTACCTTATTTGATACAGGAATGTTACATCTATTTTTATGTGGTGGCGTGCCTTGGGCTGGGCATACAGGAAAGTGCATGAACGAACTATCACCCCAAATGGGGAGGGGAGAACGACATATCAGGTAACCAATTTGGGGGCAGTGCCTGGGGTGGGTTGACTTTGGGGGGGGGGAAGGGACCTCAGCAGGGCAGAATGCCATACAGTCCACCCTCTGAAGCTGTCACTTTCTTCAGGCAAACTGATCCTTGCAGTTTGGAGATCCGTTGTAATTCTGGAGGCCGGCAGCTTTAACAACACATCTATTCTGTGCTGCTGCGGAACTGCTGAGGTGCGTGCGGGGAGGGAGAGGCATGCAATGCTTTAAGCTGTGGAGTCTTGTGAGCAAAAATTCTATTCTGTGAGCCACTGGCATTAAAATTGGGAGCGAGCGATTTGGCTACTGCGTAACTTAGTTTGCTCTGGAGCCCTCCTTCCTGAGCTAAGACAAGAATCTGTGAGCCCGGAGGCTAAAAAACTGTGAGCTAGCTCACACTAACTCAGCTTAGAGGGAACACTAGAGGTGTGTGCTGCAAAAACAGAAACTGTCTGGTTGGGGCAGAGAGGGAGGAAGGCAGCGGACTCCTCCGCTGCTCTGGAAGTGTCTCTGCACCACGAAAATGCTTTGCTGTACAACTTCACACGTCCTCCCGCCAGGCACGGCTTTTGTTAAAACGATGTCCCATTTCCCAGGCATTCAAGCTACAATATTTCAAGCATGAGGGGATGCGATGCTCTCGTCAGACTGTGCTCTAATGGCTGCACTCGCTGCCGAGAGCAAACCAGTTTCACGGGTGCATTAGCCGGAGACCTGTGCCACATAATTACAGGTGGGCACCACAGCGCCCCCTGCTGCTTCGAATACCATTTTTTTTGGTAAAGTTTGTTTTCTGTAATACTAGGAGAAAGGCCTGTTGCAGAAAGGAATCCAACGAGCTCTAGGAATAGGGCCTGGGTGAGTGTGGGGTCTTCCAGCAGTTGCCGTTTCCCCCCCCCCCGGACCCTCACGGGCCCTCCCTGGCAGGCCAGGAGGGGGCAGGGGGGCCCTGGGAGGTTTCTCCTGGTTGCCCGCTTCGGCAGGCGGGCAGGAGAGGCCACGAGGAGGGCTTTAAATGCCTCCCTGGTCCCATCCTGGCTCGCCTGCCTCAGTGGGCCCTTCCCAGATCACCCACCTTGGTCATTCAGCAGCTGCAAGTGGAGGTGGGGAATCAAACCTGGTTCTCCCAGCTTAGAGTCCGCACACTTAACCACCACACCAAACGTCTTACAGCTCATCTTCAGACTACAGAGATCAGTTCCCCTGCAGAAAATGGATGCGTTGGAGGGTGGACTCTATGGCATTGGACCCCAGTGGGCTCTCTGTCCTCCCTATCCATCCCCAAATCTCAAGGAATTTCCCAACCTGGAGCTGGCAACCCTACGCCTCATCCCTATCCAGTGGCCAGGGAGGCCTGGGAACCCTAATTTATAAAACTCACACACCCCCAAGGTGCTTTCTCAGCCATTATTTTTGTAAAGGAAAGGTATGTTGGGACTGCAGGCAGGGAGGGTGCTTCCATGGGAGTCCTGCTTAAAAAATGTCTGTCTTCGGACTAAAAATCTTGCTGCCCAAACAACCCGACTTTCTCCTCTCATATCCTCAACCTTCAAGACCTGGAAGCCACTTTCCTTCTTTCATTTTCTTTGGTGTAGTGGTTAAGTGCGCGGACTCTAATCTGGGAGAACCAGGTTTGATTCCCCACTCCTCCTCCACTTGCACATGGCTGGATGACCCTGGGCAAGCCGTACTTCTGACAAGAGCTGTCCTTGAAAAAGAACCGTTTATTCTCTCAGAGCTCTCTCTGCCCCACCTATATCCCAGGGTGTCTGTGGCAGGGAGGGGAAGGGAAAGAAGTTTGTAAGCCGCTCTGAGACTCCTTTGGGTAGTGAAGGGCGGGGTATAAATCCAATCCTTCTTCTTCTTTTTCCTCACAGGGTGTCTGTTGTGGGGAGGGGAAGGGAAAGGAGTTTGTAAGCCGCTATGAGACTCCTTTGGGTAGTGAAGGGTGGGGTAAAAATCCAATCTCTTCTTCTTCTTCTTTTACCTCACAGGGTGTCTGTGGTGGGGAGGGGAAGGGAAAGAAGTTTGTAAGCCGCTATGAGACTCCTTCGGGTAGTGAAGGATGGGGTCTAAATCCAATCTCTTCTCTTCTTCTCTTCTTATTATTTTTGGTGAGTATTTGTGTGTGCACCTGGAAGTCATGCTTGACTTCTGGCGACCCCTAGTGGTTAGGGTTAGGGGTCGCCCTAGTGGGGTTTGGACGTTTCAGAGAGGTGGCTTGCTATTGGCTGCTTCCCCGTCCCGACTGCTGGTGTTCCTTGGAGGTCTCCCATCCAAGTACTCGCCAGGGTCGGCCCTGCTTAGCTTCCGAGAGCTGACGAGATTGGGCTTACCTGGGCTGTCCAGGTTAGGGCCTGGAAGCCACTTTCTGACAACTATATCCTCCTGCGCAGGGACTGTTGTGGTGGAAACAGCCCTCAAGTCTCAGTCGACTTATGACGACCTGTCATGGGGGTTTTCAGGGCGAGAGTCATTGAGACGTGGCTTGCCATTGCCTGCATCTGTAGGGCCGCCGTGGACTTCCTCGGTGGTGTCCTATCAAAGTACTGACCAGAGCCGACCCTACTTAGCTGCCGCAGTCTAATGAGACGGAGATGGAGCAGTGAGACATGTTGAAATTCCTGTACAGTAGTCAGGTTCACGGGGTTGGAGGGAGGGAGGCTAAGGTTGCCAGCTCCGGGTTGGGAAATTCCTGGAGATTTGGGAGGCGGAAACTGGGGAGGGCAGGGTTTGGGGAGGGGAGGGACTTCTGCGGGGGTATAATCCATAGAGTGGACCTTCCAAAGCAGCCCTTTTCTCCAGGGGAATTGATTTCAGTAACTTGGGAGACCTAGGGTTGCCAAGTCCTATCTTCACCCCCAGCGGGGGACTTTGGGGGGGCGTTCCTGGAGGGGGTGGGGCATCCCCGACGTGATGATGTCACGTTGGGGACGTCCGCCCCGCCCGCCTGACAGGGAGCCAGCGTTTCCTCGTGCGCCCGACCTACGCGGAGATCGGGCATGCGAAAAGCCAGCTCTCTGCAGTTAAAGGGGCCCCTTTAACTGTAGAGAGCCGACGTTTCCGCGCGCCCGATCTCTGAGTGGAGATTGGGCGTGTGGCTGGCCCGCAACCACCCCTCTCCCTCCTCTCTCTCAAGAGAGAAGGGAGAGGGGTGGCGGTGGGTGTTGAGGCTTGGGGGCGGGGCTTCCCCAGCCGCCAGCTGGCTGGAGGCGGGTAGAAGCCCCCAAAAAGCGGGGGACCCCTGCCAAACCAGGGGGTTTGGCGACCCTATGGAGACTGGTTGTTGTTCCGGAAGGTCTCCAGCCACCACCTGGAGACTGGCGAGCCAAGATGTATGTCAGAGACCACAAGGTCAAAACTTAGGGTTGCCAGCCCCCAGTTGGGGGTGGGGGATTTCCCAGTTTGGAGCCCCTCCCCCCACTTCAGAGCAAAACTCTATGATAAGATGCTAACTCTACCATAGAGGTTTTGCCTACAAACCAGAGCGTCGCCCCCAATGTCCCCAAGGTGCCTAGGTTGTTGTATTTATTTCCAGCTGATTCCCTCCCCGCTCCCGATAAGTGCAACCCCATCCCCTGCCTGCTCATCCTACGGTCCCTAACCCTATCAAAGTCCTGTGGGTCCCCAGGGCAGCAGTGCACAAGTAACAAGACTGTTGTTTATATTTAAAAGATTTATGAAGTTTCCTGTAGGTTCAGTCAATGAGGAAAGTTTTCTTAAACAGCCAATACGATACCCTTAAACCATACAGCAAGAAAACAAGAAAGACTAGCTCAACTGCCACTTTCAGACGGCGCAAACCATTTTTCTTTTAATAATTATTTTTATTTCTTTTCAATTTAACATTCCATACATAGTACAGTACATAGTACGTCAAAACATAGATATATTCAGTAGTGCCAAACACCAAGAAATCGTTCTAACTAGTATTATATTCGGGTTGCATTAACTGGAGTTGGTATGTGTGGAATTGACAAATTGATACTAGGTAGGTATTATTAGAGGATTGACATATTTGATTAAAAGGCCAGACGGCGCAACGCTGAAGTTCCAAAGTTACCGGCCAAAGCTCAGAAATCCTCTACGCTAATTGTGATGCAAGTAGAACACAGTTTTGGCCTTCAGTCCAGCAGGGTCTCGGCTAGTCATTTTTTTCCTTTGGGCCTCAGCTGAATTATAGTTTTTGGCCCAGCAGCATCAGGTGACGGGGACATCCAATCGGGACGCACTCTCCGAAGAAGCCTCTAGAAAATTACCTCAGCACACCCCCACCCCCACTCTCCTCCCCCCATCTTACGGGCAGCAGGTTCTCATGAGCCGTTCTCATGAGACCACCGTCTCTGGCCTTGAAGAGGATGACAACTGTACAGGCCGAGAGAGACCAATTAGTAACACTTGCAGGATGAACTAGGCCCCTTACTACAAATTTAGAGTCCAGCGGCACCCACACCTTTGAGACCAACAAAAGTTTATTCAAGGTATGAGCTTTTGTGTGCAAGGCACACTTTTTCAAATACATGGAAATGGTAGGTGAGGTTCTAAACTCATAGACAGGGATTTAACAGCAAATGAACATGTAACATGATGATGTTTAAGTTATGCGAAGTGAAAAACTAAATAACAAGTCAAGGTTATAAGGTCAACAGTTGTAAAGCAATAAATATGTCACAATAGCAGATAAATGTCCACAGTTGTCTTTTCCTAATTGTGGGAAGTAACAGAATCTTAATTTTCTCCTCTGAGGTGTAGAAGGGTACTTTGAGCTGGATGTAATGTTGTCAGTATTCAGTATTCTAATATACTATTCTGAAAAAGAAATACACTAAAATATAGAGGATTTATAGTCCTTCTTGTTGAGAATACATATGTGAGGACTGAATGAGTTAGCATATGTAAGTGTGGCTCAGTGGCAGAGCATCTGCTTTGCATGCAGAAGGTCCTGGGTTCGATCCCCGGCATCTGCAGCTGAAAGGACCAACTAATAGGCAATGTTGGAAAAACTCTACCTGAGACCCTGGACAGGCATCGCCAGTCTGAGTGGACAATACTGACTTTGCTAGACCAAGGGTCTGATTCAGTAGCAGGGCTCTTTTTGTAGAAAAAGCCCAGCAGGAACTCATTAGCATAATAGGCCACACCCAACAGCAGAAACTCATTAGCATATTGGGCCACACCCCTGACAGCACAGCTCATTAGCACATTAGGCCGCACCCCCATGTTACCAGAAGTGTGGTCATCCAGCCACACCCACCTTTTGCTTGTTATTCTGTTTACCTTGTTTGTGGTCAAAACCCAGGGCTTTTTTGTAGCAGGAACTCCTTTGCATGTTAGGCCACACACCCCTAATGTAGCCAATCCTAATGAGTTCCTGCTGTTGGGTGTGGCCTATTATGCTAATGAGTTCCTGCTGGGCGTGGCCAACTTGGGAGCCAGCCGGAACTCCTTTCCTGTGCGTTCCTGCCCAAAAATAGCCCTGAATAAGGCAGCTTCATGTACATTCATGTGGGATGTGGAATGATATGGTATATCTGCTCAGATCTCGCCGGAATCTAAGCAGGGTTGGTATTTGGATGGGGGACCACCGAGGGAAGACTCTGCAGAGGAAGGCAGTGGCAAACCACCTCTGCTTTTCACTTGCCTTGGAAGTCCTTTGCTGGGATCGCCGTAGGTTGGTTGCAACTTGGTAGCACATCACTTTCATCTGTTGCTAAAAAGAAGTCTTGTGGATGGGTTTATTGAAGGGACGGTGCTGTGGGGTGTAGATGGAAAATGCTGGTCAAAGTGGTGACCGGAGAGAGGTTGGCTTTGAGGGAACACGTGAACATGTGGAAGCCGCCATATACTGAATCAGAGATCCTTGGTCCATCAAAGTCAGTATTGTCTACTCAGACTGGCAGCGGCTCTCCAGGGCCTGCCGAGGTCCTTCACATCACCTACTGTCCGATGGTTTAGCTGGAGATACCTGGGATTGAGCCTGGGACCTTCTGTATGCCAAGCAGATGTTCTACCACTGATGTTCTACCATGGGGCCATGGTTCAGTGATGGAGCACCTACTTCTCAGGAAGAAGGTTTAATTATTGGAACTGCCAGTTAAAGCAGGGTCGGCCCTGGCAAGTAGTTGTATGGAAGACCTTCAAGGCACACCAGGGTTGTGATGTGGAGGCAGGCAACGGCACGCCACCTCTGAACCTCTCTGGCCATGAAAACTCCACAGGGTCACTATAAGTCAGCTGTGACTTGATGACTTCACGGCGCTTGCCACCCCCCCCCCCCATGGACCCTCAGAGGTAGGACAGGGGAAGAGAGGAAACAAAGAGCGAGAGACGGATTGTAGCCATGCTCAGATGTTGAGGCTGGCCATATGGGTTTGTGGGGGTTTTTGCTGGAAAACGACCTTATCCACTTGTAAGGAAGGCGGCTCATCTCCGAAAAGCTATATATACAAAAAGTAACTAATTTGTATGGAAATGTACAGTGCTCCCCCTTTTATGGTATCCCTGCATTCAGGGACCCAAAATCAGCGGGCCCTCCCAGGCCCCAAAGATGCCAGGCTGGCGATAACCAAGGCCAGGGCCTTATTGGTGGCGGCTCCATACTGGTGGAACAAGCTCCCGGAAGGGATCAGGGCCCTGCAAGACCTCTTACAGTTCCTCAGGGCCTGCAAGACGGAGCTCTTCCACCAGGCCCTTGATTGGGAGCCACACTAAACACCTGAGAAATGACCCTGTGCCCTGACCCACAACTCACAGCCCGGGTCCACGGCACATACAAACAGATCAACTGAGCTGGTGTAAGAATAAAATCATGACTATCACCTAAGCAACACCGTTTAATCTGAAATGACTGCTCTCGCACTTTATTTGAACCCTGTTCCAGCACTTTAGGGTATTAATCTTAATTGTTATGGTGTTTTATGATTGATTTTAATTGTGTTTATATATGTGCTTTTATGTAGGGCACCCCGAGGATGCTTTGGCAGGGAGGGTGGAGTACAAATTGAACAAATAAATAAATAAATAAATAAACTAGTCTTGCATATGATTAAATATATTTATTGGGGCTTTTGTGGGTTCCATCAGTAAATCAACTGCTTTTCCCTGCTAGGAATCAATTGCTTTTGTTTGTTTGTATTTTGAGTAAAAAAAAAACAAACCACCATAAATTGGGTTCACCTGCGTCCTTTATAAAGCTTATATCACCGGTACCTGGCATTTAGTTTTATGTCACAAGCGGCCCAGCCCAATCTGGCCCTCGTAACAAGTGAGTTCGACACCTCTGACTGGTTTTTTTCTTCACTGTGCATGTGTGCCTGTGCACACCCGTGCCCGGAAGTCATGGCGACCTCTGGCGACTCCTACTGGAGCACGGAAGACATTCAGAGAAGTGGCTTGGTAGCCTGCCTCTGGCCTCCCGGCCCTGGTATACTCTGGAGCAGTGTTCCCTCTAAGCTGAGTTAGTGTGAGCTAGCTCACCGTTTTTTTAGCCTCCGGCTCACCCATTTTTGTCTCCACTCAGAAAGGGACAGCTCCAGAGCAAACTGATTTATGCAGGGGCCAAATCACTCGCTCACAACTTTCATGCCGGCAGCTCACAAAGTTGAATTCTGGCTCACAGCTTAGAGGGAGGATTGCTCTGGAGGTCTCCCGTCCAAATACTTACCGGGGTCGGCCCTGCTTAGCTTCCAAGGTCTAACGAGATCGGGCTGGCCTAGGCTATCCACATCAGGGCAACACCTGTTAAAGGCCCTCAGCTGGAGAGTGTTGGGACACGCCTTTCTCTTTCCGAGACCCGGAGAGCTGCTGCCGGTCAGAGCAGGCAACACGGGGCTCCACGTGTTCACGAGCGAGAAGACGGCAGCCATCGCGGACCGATCTACCAGGGCAGTCCTTTTGAGTGCTGCCAGCCCATGATTTATTTACTTTTCTCTGCGGCTCCGACAGCAGTCGGAAGGCAGCCGATCAAAGCGCAAAGTGGCATGCCTCCCTCCCCGGCGGGAAGGGATTGGTGCCAGAGCCTGGGCCACTGAGATAATAGCCCTGTAGATTAGGCAGCGAGTCCGGAGCGCCTCTCCGGGGATCAGGCTGGGGGGCGGGGTAGGAAATGGAGGGTCCTTTCCAGCCAAACGGGATTAAGAGGACTGGTTGCGCAGGTTGAAATGCAGGGGGCGGGGGGGAATGCCACAACAGTCTGAGACAACCCCCTCCCCCAGCAAACCCATTAGGCAGCAGGAAGGGAGGGTGGAGAGCGATGCTTGGGAGAAGCAAGCCTCCTGGTGCCTTGTGTGTTTGCCCAGTCCTGTCGCGTCATGCCGCCCGGGACCCTGAATGAGATCAGTCATCCACCTAATCCGTACATCTGGATGACCCCTGGCGGTACCGGACCACAGGGCTGCCAGCTCCAGGTGGGGAAATGACGGGAGATTTGGAAAGCCGCTGTACGCCTCTGGGCATCTACCACGGGGGCGCTACAGAGCAGGGATCACATTCAGAGCGGATTGCTTGCCGGCCCTTTCCTCGGGGTGAGGGTTGCCAAGTCCGTCTTCACCGGGAGCGGGGGGCTCCCGGCCGGCGTCGGGGGTGTGCGTGCGCGTCACCCGGAAGTGACGTAGGCACGCTGGGCACACTGGGGGCGGGGCAACGGCCATACAAGGGGAAACCATAGAGTTTTCCCTTGTATGGCCGTGGCCCCGCCCCCAGTGTGCCTGGCGTGCCTACGTCACTTGCTAGTGACGCACATGCTGGGGGCGGGGTTCCCCCGGGCCCCAATTCCGCCACATCGGAAATCGGGGCTTCAAAGGGCTCGGGGTGAGGGTCTCTCCCAGCAGCGGCCTTCCCTCTGGCCCCGCTCTCTTGGAAGAAAGAACAGCTCTTCTTCCGTACCAGCTCTTTTATTATAAGTCCCCTTTCTCTGTGATTGGCTAAAATTGGCACCGAAACCTCTCAGGGGCTTCTGAGAGTTGTAGGCCTGGCCTCCTCTCACTGCTACTCAGGCTCCCTGGGCCTGCTAGGCCTTTACTTGCACAGCCCAGATCATGACAGCATGGAAAAGTAGCGTGTGAGGAGGAAAGTAAGCTTGGATTCTCCTCCCAGCCCTGCTCGTGTGCAGGGAATTGTCTTGTACGGAGGAACCTCGGATGATCCCTCTACCTGTGGAGTCGGCAGAAGTGCAGCCAAACCCAGGCTTGCAACTCATTGAAAACTAGGACATTTTTTCAAGGGGTGGGGGGGAGCCACAGTCCAGACTTGTAGGCAGGTGTCATTTCCTGCAGGAGCGCACAGGAGCGGAGCTCCGGCAGTAAAGAGCCCAGGGGGCGGGCACATGCAACAAGCCCCACCCCCTGCTCTCAGCAGCCCTCAGTCAGAGCAAGAAGCAGCCAGGTAAGTTGCAGAGCCCCCCAGCCCCCCAGCGCAAAACAGTCCAGTGGCACCTTTAAGACCACGTTTTATTCAGGTACAAGCTCTCCTCTGTGAGGACAGATCTTCATGTCCCCCCCCCCCAATAGCTAGCAATCCCGAACAGTCCAGTGGAGCCTGAGCGGTGGGTGTTGCCATCTGACACACTTCCGGTGATGTCAGGGGGTGTGGCATATGCAAATAAGATATGGTAATGAGTTATGCCGATAAGCTCCTGCACCTCTTTTTCTACTAAATGACCCCTGCTTGTAGGGTTGCCAACCTCCCGGCAGAGACAGCTGGAGATCTCCTGGAATGGCAACTGAACTCCAAACTGCACGGATCGTTTATTATTTACTTATTTAAAACATTTCTTCCACTTCTCCCAGAGAAAATGGCTGCTTCGGAAGGTAGCCTGCGTGGCTTTGTGCCGATAATGCTGCAAGGGTCGAGCTACCTCAAAGAAAATATTGTCAACACGTGTGTTTATTATATTGCGTACACAACAGCAAAGATTAAAAGCATAAGGTCTGAATATCAGAGTGCATGGAACATCGACCCAAGCTTTGCATAAGCTATAATGATTTCACATACAAAGCTGAGGATTTCACATATAGAGTTGATGACTATATCAAACGACCAACAAGACCATGTGCCAGGGGTGGCCAAACTATGGCTCGGGAGCTTCATGTGGCTCTTTCACGTATATTGTGTGGCTCCCAGCAGGGCAGCTGGGGAAGCGAAGGGGAGCTAGGCTTTCCCTCCCCCCCTCCCATCTATTTGCTTTCTTTGTTTCTACCTCTTTCCTTAAGAACATAAGAACATAAGAGATGCCAATGTTGGATCAAGCCAAAGGCCCATCCAGTCCAACACTGTATCACACAGTGGCCAGAAATACCAGGTGCCATCAGGAGGTCCACCAGTGGGGCCAGGACATTAGAAGCGCTCCCACTGTTGCCCCCCCCCCCAAGCACCAAGAAGACAGAGCATCACTTGTCCCAGAGCCCCTATCTATACCTTGTGGCTAATAGCCAGTGATGGACCTCTGCTCCATGTGCTTATCTAATTCCCTTTTCAAGCCGTCCATGCTTGTAGCCGCCACCACTTCCTGTGGCAGTGAATTCCAAGTGTTAATCACTCTTTGGGTGAAGAAGGACTTCCTTTTATCCGTTCTAACCCGACCGCTCAGCAATTTCATTCCTTCTTTCGCTCAGCAATTTCGTTCCTGCTTTCTTTTCACCTCTCTCTCTCTCTTTCTCTCTCTCTTAGACAAATAAATATCATTAGCAAACAAATAAATATCATTGGACAAATAAATATCATTGGACAAATAAATATCATTATCAATATTTGTTTTTACCCCTTTTGTTTTTATTTTTGGCAGTCTGATTTAATGTTCCTACAAAGCGAATGTACATATTTTAAAAATAAAAATGTGTGTAATATTTGTTCATGTCTTGTGGCTCTCAAACATTATTCTGTGTGGCTCTCACACTGAGCAAAGTTTGGCCACCCCTGCCATATGTGGTTCGGCCTGTAGGGCAGGGGTGTCAAACATAAGGCCCGGGGGCCGGAATGGGCCCATCCAGGACTCTTATGTGGCCCGCGAGCAACTAGTGCAAGGGAGGGAACAGGAGACTGCTCGGGGGAAAGTGGCTCTGATTGTGGCTTCAGCATGGCAGAACAACCTTGTCTGCAACAGTCAAGCAGCATGAGAGCATCTGCCCAGTGCTGCACCGCTGGCTCTCCAGTCCGCCCATGTGCATTTCATTTGCACCCCCCCTTCCCGCCCATGGGGCCCTGCAGTGAGGATACACTAATTCAGAGCTTACCAGCTGCTGTCCTTTATACATTTTACATCTCTGGTACCTGGCATTATGTTTTATGGCACGCATGGCCCGGCCCGACAAAGTGACATTTAGGTCAGATCCGGCCCTTCTAACAAATGAAATTGACACCTCTGCTCTAGGGCCTTCCTCCGTAGTCAATAATATATGCTAATTCAAAAAGACACACACATTCAGAAGTAAATATATAAATCCAGACTGGGTGCTGCTTTCTCATATGTTGTGCAGTTGCTGAAAGTTTATTAAGCAGGTGACGGATCCCTGCTCATGGTGACTGCGCTCACGCAACAAGAACTTTAAGAGCCAGTTTGGTGTAGTGGTTAAGTGCGCAGACTCTAATCTGGGAGAACCAGGTTTGATTCCCCACTCCTCCACTTGCACCTGGCTAGATGACCTTGGGCAAGCCATAGTTCTGACAAGAGCTTTTCTTGAAAAAGAGCAGTTTCTGTCAAGAGCTCTCTCAGCCCCACCTACCTCACAGGGTGTCTGTTGTGGGGAGGGGAGGGGAAAGGAGTTTGTAAGCCGCTCTGAGACTTCTTTGGGTAGTGAAGGGCGGGGTATAAATCCAATCTCTTCTTCTTCTTTTACCTCACAGGGTGTCTGTTGTGGGGAGGGGAAGGGAAAGGAGTTTGTGAGCCGCTCTGAGACTCCTTCGGGTCGTGAAGGGTGGGGTATAAATCCTATCTCTTCTTCTTCTAATATTACAGTCTGGTATAAAATTTCCAGTGCTTCTGGATGTGGGTGCCATCGACCAAAAGTTGCAATGAAGTGGTATATTTGCCATTAGGATTGCCAGGTCTGGATTGGGAAACACCTGGAGACTTTGGGGGGTGCATTCGGGAGAGGGCGGGGTTTGGGGAGGGGAGGGGCCTCAGCAGGGTGCAAGGCCACAGAGTCCACCCTTCCAAGCAGCCATTTTCTCCAGGGGAGCTGATCTCAGCTGGAGGTCAGTTGGAAAAGTGGACGATCTCCAGGCCCCACCTGGAGGCGGGCAACCCTATTTGCCATGCTGCAATCAGCTATATGATGGAGCTAGAGCATTATACCCTCCCGAGGTCCCTCCCTTCCCTAAATCCCGCCCTCTCCAGGCTCCCCCTCAAAACTCCAGGTATTTCTGGAGCTGGGAACCCTAGCCGCACTCACCGGATCCTCTTGAAACACAGTGTGAATAAAAAGTGAACAGATGGAGTTATGACAATACACTGTTTTAAGAAGAAGAGAAGAAGAGATTGGATTTATACCCCCCCCCATTAACTTGGATTTCCCCGCTTTTCTGGGA
>NW_015167624.1:167406-168466 GCF_001447785.1 Gekko japonicus
TATAACCCCACCCTCCTCCTCCTCCTCCTCCTCCTCCTCCTCCTCCTCCTCTTCTTCTTCTTCTTCTTCTTCTTCTTTTCTCTTCCCACAACAGACTCCCTGTGAGGTAGGTGGGGCTGAGAGAGCTCTTTCGAGAACTGCCCTTGAGAGAACAGCTCTGAGAGAACTTGTGACTGACCCAAGGTCACACCCAATGCTCCCTCTAAACTGTGGAGTCTTATGAGCAAAAATTCTACTCTGTGAGCGACTACTTTGTGACCGAGTGATTTGGCTACTGCATCGATTAGTTTGCTCTGGAGCCCTCCTTCCTGAGCTGAGAGGAAAATATCTGAGCCGGAGGCTAAGAAACTGTGAGCTAAGCTCACACTAGCTCAGCTTAGAGGGAACACTGGTCACCGTGTTGTGAACACTGCACTGCTTGTGCAGGAGGGATGGGGAATCAAACCCGGTTCTCCCAGATTAGAGTCCAGGCTCCTAACCACTACACCAAACAGGCCTTCTCCTGTACTTCTCAGGTTCCGACTGGGCAGATAACACTGGTGGGGTATCTGTGCACACACACAAAGCTGCCTTATAGTGAACCAGACCAGGGGTCCATCAAGGTCAGTATTGTCTACAAAGGCTGGCAGCGGCTCTCCAGGGTCTTTCACATCTCCCCTGCCACCTGGGTCCTTTTTATCTGGAGATGGTGAGGATTGAACCTTGGACCTTCTGCACGCAAAGCGGAGGCTCTTCCACTGAGCCACGGCCCCTCCCAGAAGTCCAGGGACACCTTCAGAGGCTAACAACATGAGCCCTGTCGCGTGAAAGCTCATATTGGGATATATGTCCCTAGTCTTTAAGGATTTCTATTTTGGTTAGATGATCGCCAAGATAATCGTTATAGAGGAGAATCGTTCAGCTCCTTGCTTCCATCTCTTCCTCCTCTCTATGGTTGCCAGCCTCCAGGTGGCAGCTGGAGGTCTCCTGGGACTACAACTGATCTCCAGGTGTCAGAAATGAGTTCCGCTGGAGAAAACGGCCGCTTTGGAAGGGGGACTCGGTGGCATTATATCCTGCT
>NW_015167624.1:168480-170256 GCF_001447785.1 Gekko japonicus
GAAGTCCCTCCCTTTCCCCAGACCCTGCTCTCCCCAGACTCCACTCCACCACCCAAATCTCCAAGAATTTCCCCACCCTGAGCTGGCAACCTTCACTTCTCTAGCTGATTTCAGGTTCTTGGTGGGTCTGCTAGTATGGAATCAGAGGAGTTAGCCATGCTCATCTCTTGCTGCAAAATAGTACAAAGCCCAGTAGCGCCTTTTAAGACTAACAAACTTTATTGTAGCATAAGCTTACAAGAAGAAGGAGGAGGAGAAGAGGAGGAGAAGGAGGAGATTGGATTTATACCCCACCTTTCACTCAAAGTCTAACAGCGGCTTACAAACTCCTTTCCCTTCCCCCTCCCCACAACAGACACCCTGTGAGATAGGTGGGGCTGAGAGAGCTCTGAGAGAACTGCTCCTGAGAGAACAGTTCTGAGAGAACTTGTGACTGACCCAAGGTCACACCAGCAGCTGGAAGTGGAGGAGTGGGGAATCAAACCCGGTTCTCACAGATTAGAGTCTGCATACTTAACCACTACACCAAACTCTCTCTCAAGAAACACAGCTCTCTTCGTCCGTGCATCTGGCGAAGAGAGCTGTGTTTCTCGAAAGCTTATGCTACAATCAAGTTTGTTAGTCTTAAAGGTGCTACTGGGCTTTTTACTAGTATGGAATGACTCAAGTGGCTCAACCAAGAGCACCCAGGTCCTTGTTCTGTCCTGCCTTCCGAGGTCTCCGCCTGGCACGTGCCACCCAACTGGCTCTCCCAACACCCCAAGGGGCTTTTCTCTCCCCTCTCGGTTCAACGATTGCCACCACCTGGCATTCGTAGGACCATCTTCCCTCCATGACAGGCGGGCCTCCATGTGTGAGTGCACACGTGGCTTTGTGGGCTCCACCTCTCCTTGGTTGTGTCTTTCCGAGGTGTCTTTCCCAGGAGCCTTTGGGCCACTCCTTTCCTTTCCTTTTATTTATTGGCTCATTTGACCAAAGGGTCTTGAGCTTAAACCACAGCAAGAATTATAACAACATAAAATATCGGAACAAATTTAGAGTCCAGTGGCACCTCTAAGAGCAACAAAGGTGTTATATATTGAGATTGAATCACCCCAGAGAATCACCCAGAAAGGAAAGGAAAGGCTGAGCTTGGAGCACAAGAACAATAGCCCACCAGGACTCTGAAAGTAACCAATCTAGTAGTGATGTTATGTAAATAGCCTATCACTGGGAGTGGGGTGTGTTTGGGTGTGGCAACTGCATGCTGTTTATCAGAGCTGAGGCTCTGGAGTCTTGTCTTGCTCTTGCTGAAATCATTAATAAAGTTGAGCTGATCACTAGACTCGAGCCTGCTCCTCCATGGAACCCACTATTTAATAAAAGGTTGAATCAAGGTATGAGCTTTCGTGTGCAAGGCACACTTTTTCAAATACATTGGAATGGTAGGTGAGGTTCAGCAAATTAACATGTAACATGATGATGTTTAAGGGATGCAAAGTCAGACCCAAATAACAAGCTAAGGTGATAAGCTCAACAGTTGTAAAGCAATAGATATGTCAAAAGAGCAGATAAATGTCTAAAGGCAGGGCTTTTTTGGTAGAAAAAGCCCAGCAGGAACTCATTAGCATAATAGGCCACACCCAACAGCAGAAACTCATTAGCATATTAGGCCACACCCCTGACAGCACAACTCATTGGCATATTACGCCACACCCCCATGTTACCAGAAGTGTGGTCATCCAGCCACACCCACCTTTTGCTTCTTATTCTGTTGACCTTGTTTGTTGTCAAAAC
>NW_015167624.1:170282-174526 GCF_001447785.1 Gekko japonicus
AGGCCACACACCCCATGTTAGGCCAATCCTAATGAGTTTCTGCTGTTGGGTGTGGCCTATTATGCTAATGAGTTCCTGCTGGGTGTGGCCAACTTGGAAGCCAGCCGGAACTCCGTTCCTGTGCGTTCCTGCCCCAAAATAGCCCTGTCTAAAGGTGTCTTTTCTAATTGCGGGAAGCCTTGGTTGGTCTCAAAGGTGCCCCTGGACTCCAAAATTTGTCTTGCTGCTTCAGACCAACAGGGCTGACCACCTGAATCTAACATAAAATATTGCATAAAACGATTAAAACAGCTCCAAAGAGACCTCATGTCGCAAAACGACAGACTTCAAAACACATATTAAAATAAAAGGTAAACGATCCCGGTAGGTGAATATATTAACACAAAAATCATAGAAAATGATAGAAGTTAAATAGAATAAACCTTCTGATGAAATCTTTGGGCCATTCCGGCGAGAGGACATTTGGGAGGTGACTCATTCACAGGGGCGCCATTAAGCCGGAAGTGACTCAAGGGCACATAACACACACGATGACTACGCCGCACGATCTCAGAGGTGTGCCCCCCCCAAGGACCCCTTACAGAGTTGCCAGTGGCGGACCACAGAGACACGTCCGATTTCTCTTGCATGAGGTCTCGGAGCGAATCTCTCAGATCATACATTGTTTCATCGGCACCCGTGAGGATATTGCCCTCCTCCTTGGCTTCCCCCAAGCTGGGCTTGCCTTGCCTTTGCTGTCCCGCTAGAGACTGGTTCCTGACCTGATTGGCTGTCCATCTCGTCCGGCATCCTGTCTCATGCAGTGGCCAACCAGTTCCTCTGGAGGGCCAGCAACAGGGCACAGAGGCCGAGGCCTTCCCCTCATAAGAACATCAGAAGAGCCCTGCTGGATCAGACCAGTGAGGGTCCATCTAGTCCAGCATCCTGTCTCACACAGGGGCCAGCCAGTTCCTCTGGAGGGCCAGCAACAGGGCAGAGAGGCTGAGGCCTTCCCCTGACAAGGACATCAGAAGAGCCCTGCTGGGTCAGACCAGTGAGGGTCCCTCTAGTCCAGCATCCCGTCTCACACAGGGGCCAACCAGTTCCTCTGGAGGGCCAGCAACAGGGCAGAAAGGCTGAGGCCTTCCCCTGAGGTTGCCTCCTGGCCAGTGTTCCCTCTAAGCTGAGTTATGTGTGAGCTAGCTCACAGTTTTCTAGCCTCCGGCTCACACATTTCTGTCTTAGCTCAGGAAGGGACGGCTCCAGACCAAACTAATTTATGCAGCAGCCAAATTGCTCACTCACAACTTTAATGCCAGTCGCTCACAAAGTAGCATTTTTATTCATAAGACTCCACAGCTTAGAGGGAGCATTGCTCCTGGTTTCTGGGAGTCAGAGGTTTAGTGCCTCCAAATGTGGAGGTTCCCCTCAGTCCCCATGGCTAGTAGCCACTGATAGACCTCTCCTCCATGAATCTATCTAACTCCCTTTGAAAGCTGTCTATTCCTGTGGCCCTTGCCACATCCTCCGGCAGCGAATTCCACATTCGAATCACTCTCTGTGTAAAGTAGCCTTTCCTTTTGTCCGTCCCAAACCTACTGCCCGTCAGCTTCACCGGATGCCCTCGAATTCTAGTCCCTGGAGAGAGGGAGAAAGATTTCTGTTTGTCGACTCTCTCCCCCCGCCCCCAATGCATAATTTTATAAACCTCTATAAGAAGATAAGAATGCTTTACCTCTTTCTCCTGCGGTTTTGCATGCCTGCCGACTGGAAAGCATAAATGAGCTTCCCGACTCCACCCTCGGGCAAACCGATCACGAGAAGATGCCTTACACTGAATCAGACCCTCGGAGCATCAAAGTCAGCATTGTCTACTCAGATCACCAGCCACTCTCCAGGGTCTCGGTCTTTCACGTCACCTACTGCCTGGCCCTTTTAACTGGAGATGCTGGGGATTGAACCTGGGACTGTCTGCATGCCAAGCAGAGGCTCTGCCACTGAGTCAGGGTCTCAGGTCAAGGTCTTCCTCATCACCTCCTGCCTGGTCCTTTTAACGGGAGATGCCGGGGATTGAACCTGGGACCTTCTACATGCCAAGCAGAGGCTCTGCCACTGAGTCAGGGTCTCAGGTCAAGGTCTTCCTCATCACCTCCTGCCTGGTCCTTTTAACGGGAGATGCCGGGGATTGAACCTGGGACCTTCTACATGCCAAGCAGAGGCTCTGCCACTGAGTCAGGGTCTCAGGTCAAGGTCTTCCTCATCACCTCCTGCCTGGTCCTTTTAACGGGAGATGCCGGGGATTGAACCTGGGACCTTCTACATGCCAAGCAGAGGCTCTGCCACTGAGTCAGGGTCTCAGGTCAAGGTCTTCCTCATCACCTCCTGCCTGGTCCTTTTAACGGGAGATGCCGGGGATTGAACCTGGGACCTTCTACATGCCAAGCAGAGGCTCTGCCACTGAGTCAGGGTCTCAGGTCAAGGTCTTCCTCATCACCTCCTGCCTGGTCCTTTTAACGGGAGATGCCGGGGATTGAACCTGGGACCTTCTACATGCCAAGCAGAGGCTCTGCCACTGAGTCAGGGTCTCAGGTCAAGGTCTTCCTCATCACCTCCTGCCTGGTCCTTTTAACGGGAGATGCCGGGGATTGAACCTGGGACCTTCTACATGCCAAGCAGAGGCTCTGCCACTGAGTCAGGGTCTCAGGTCAAGGTCTTCCTCATCACCTCCTGCCTGGTCCTTTTAACGGGAGATGCCGGGGATTGAACCTGGGACCTTCTACATGCCAAGCAGAGGCTCTGCCACTGAGCCACAGCCCCTCTAATAAGATTTGCGGGGCAGGGACAAAGAAAGAGAAGCTCAGCAAGGAAACACTGGTGGACACGGTCACGTAGATCCTGCCCCAAACGCCACTCTACTTTGGACACCCGAGCGGTGCCAAACCTCTGTGGAGGCAGCCAGCGTGTAGGCTCGGACCTCTGTGCAGAAGGCAGCCGTTCCAGTTGCCAACTGACCAAGGGCTGACCCGAGGTGCCAGGAGGGGGGTCCGAGAGAGGCTATGCAA
This sequence comes from Gekko japonicus, assembly GCF_001447785.1. Taxonomy (NCBI): domain Eukaryota; kingdom Metazoa; phylum Chordata; class Lepidosauria; order Squamata; family Gekkonidae; genus Gekko; species Gekko japonicus. The sequence continues at coordinate 173,324 of NW_015167624.1, forward strand.
ATGGCACCTCCTTCCACATTAAATACTAGTAGTGGGCACCAATGCTCCCTCTAAGCTGTGGAGTCTTGTGAGCACAAATTCTATCTTGTGAGCCACTGGCATTAAAGTTGTGAGCGAGCGATTTGGCCACTGCGTGAATGAGTTTGCTCTGGAGCCATCCCTTCCTGAGCTGAGACAAAAATGTGTGCGCTGGAGGCGGAAAAACTGTACGCTAGCTCACACTAATGCAGCTTAGAGGGGACACTGCAGATGGGCAAGATCCACCGGGAAGTTCTCCTGTGCGAGTCACATCGAAATGAATGGGAGTTGGTCGAGATCGTTTCCATGGAGCTCGTGCAGGACCACACCTGGCGGATCGTGTCCCTGTGGCTTTCCAGCCATCCTTAACGTTTCCCCGGAACCACTCTGCTAACCTCCAGATGGGTGAGACCCACGTTGGGTAAAACCACGCCTGGCCCCACGGTCCCAGCTAGCAGAGCCCTCTAGACCGGTTCCCCAGCTCTCTTTGGTGTCTGGAGGGAGCCCGTCTAAGCTGTGGGGCAGAAGATGGGAGTTCAACAGGTGTGGTTGTTCTCTCCCCTACCCAGGACACTTATTCCAGACAATCGTTTCAGGTCCCAGAGCCGTGAAAGGGCTTTCTGCGGGCCGGGACTCTGTGCATATGCAGAGTGCAATTCCAATCTAAGAAAGCAGGGGCTTCCAGATCGGAAGGAGGGTCTTCCCAGGCACAGCCGAGCCCCCACCATGTCTTTGTCTGCCAGGGCCAAGTAAGAGCTGCCCTCTCCCCTCCGGGATTTAGCCGCGCCAAGGGGAAACCATGCAAGAGAGAGAGAGAGAGCGCCCTCTGCATAAGCTCAGAGGCTCCCTCGCCCCGTTCGCTCTGCGCCTTACCCGATCCGGGGCTCCCTGGCGGCCGTCGCCTTCCCTGGGCGCTCGACGGGGTCCCTGCCCGGCATCTCCCCGGCGGCGCGCCCTTCTGCCCACCCCGCCGGGCGCCCGATGGCATTAGAGATGGCAGCGAAACGACGGCGGGGAAATCCGCTCGGAAAATCCTCGCGCGTTAATGCACCCGGCTTTGGAGAGGATTGGAGCGCGGAGGGCGCCCGATGGCATTAGAGATGGCAGCGAAACGACGGCGGGGAAATCCGCTCGGAAAATCCTCGCGCGTTAATGCACCCGGCTTTGGAGAGGATTGGAGCGCGG
>NW_015167624.1:178578-179652 GCF_001447785.1 Gekko japonicus
GCTTAGGATCGCTCTCTTGGTTATGCTCAAGAGGACACAGGGGAAATTTGCTCCGAGGCTCAGTGTGGGCAGCAGGCCAAGTTAAGCGGCATCCTTCCCATTGGCCCAATATCTGCAGATTCAGTACAATGCACAATACGGCTGCTGGTAGAAGATGGGAGACTGGGCAACAGATTTTGTGTGCCGCCGTTTGGGCAGTCGTGGTCTACCTGAGTGCTGAGAAATTGGGATTTCAACAGCAGTGCCCTTAAGGGGCCACACTCTGTAATTCACCATAGTGTTAATGTTCACGGTGCTGGAGGAATGGGGGGCATGCCCCAGGTACAAACACGTCTTGTTGGTGCCCTGTAGTTCGCCTCCAGATACATAAGATGGTAAGCTGTTTTTTGGGTATCTGAATCCCAAGCCGTTTAGGACTTTAAAGGTAATAAGCAGCATCAGAGTTAGATCTAGAAGTGGGTTGGTAGGCAAGAAGAAGAATTAGAAGAAGAAGAAGTCGTCTGGTGTAGTGGTTAAGTGTGCGGACTCTGATCTGGGAGAACCGGGTTTGATTCCCTACTCCTCCACTTGCAGCTGCTGGATGACTGTTCTCTCAAGGACAGTTCTGGACAGAGCTCTCTCAGCCCCACCTACCTCATAGGGTGTCTGTTGTGGGGAGGGGAAAGGAAAGGAGTTTGTAAGCTGCTCAAAGACTCTGAGTGAAGGGAGCGATATAAATCCAATCAATAATAATAATAATGCACTGTGTGTAGAATAGCCAGGAGATCCTAAGATTGTCCGGCAGCCAGAAGCTCTAGCTATTTTTAGCGTTATGCACCACTAGGTGGTGAGCTAGTCTTGTTTTTAAGGCAAGAGACTTTTCAGAGGTGGCTTGCCATTGCTGGCCTCTGCGTCAAGTGCGTGGATTCTGTTCTGGGAGAATCGGGTTTGATTCCCCACTCCTCCATTTGCAGCTGCCATAGTTCTGTCAGAACTGTTCTTTCACAAGCAGTTTCTGCCAGAGCTCTCTCAGCCCCACCTACCTCACAGGGTGTCTGTTGTGGGGAGGGGGCAGGGAGAGGAGTTTGTAAGCTG
>NW_015167624.1:179662-180571 GCF_001447785.1 Gekko japonicus
CCCTAAGGGCCGGCGCGCTCTAGGGGAGCGCCTAGTTCGCCTAGGGAGTGAGCCGGTCCTGTCTCTAGGAATTTCCCAACCCAAAGTTGGCAACCCTAGAAGGTGGACAGCTGCACAGCGATGTTGAGTGGAAGCAACCCCGCCCCCTAAAAAAACCCTGCTGTTTGGGGGTGGGTGGGGATGCAGAGCTGCCATCAGATGTATGAATGCGGTCTCCTCACGACTTAATCCTGGTTTAATCCTGGCTCATTTGCCAGCGATGCCCCAGGCGCCACAGAGAAGAAAGAATTTAAATGGGCATTTCCGGAGGAGGAACCGGTTTCGTGTGATCGCCTACGGGCTGCATCCCGGTTTCATGAACTCACCATCATTGAAACAAACCCCAAGCCGTGGTTTTGTGTCATGTCTGAACTAAGCCACAGTGTGATCCCACACCGCAAGGGACTTAGTTTTTCAAAAATAAAATCACCAGGCACAGGGTAGAGAAGAAAGAATTTAAATGGGCATTTCCCGAGGAGGAGCCGGTTTCGTGTGATCGCCTATGGGCTGCATCCCGGTTTCATGAACTCGCCATCATTGAAATAAAACCCAAGCCATGGTTTTTTGTCATGTCTGAACTAAGCCACAGTGTGATCCCACACCGCAAGGGACTTAGTGGCCGGCCGTTAGACATGCTCGGCAGGAATAAGGAGACTGCAAGGAGTTAAAAATTCTCGTAAAAGACTCAGAGGAGTTAGCTGTGTTAGTCTGTCACTGCAAACCAGGGGTCATTTCCTGCAGGAGCGCACAGGAGTGGAGCTCTGGCAGTAAAGAGCCCAGGGGGTAGGCACATGCAACACACCCCACCCCCTGCTCCCAGCAGCCCTCAGTCAGAGCAAGAAGCAGCCAGGTAAGCTGCAGAGGGCCCCC
>NW_015167624.1:180672-189645 GCF_001447785.1 Gekko japonicus
GCCCAACCCCCCCCCCCCAATAGCTTGCAATCCAAAACAGTCCAAGGGAGCCTGAGCAGTGGGTGTTGCCTTCTGACACACTTCCGGTGATGCCAGGGGGTGTGGCATATGCAAATAAGTTATGCTAATGAGTTATGCTAATGAGCTCCTGCACCTCTTTTTCCACAAAATGACCCCTGCTGCAAACAAGTAAAAATTCCAGTAGCCCAGTTTGTTAGTCTTGGGCTGCAGTCACACAAGCTAAATAAGCTACTTTCAGTCCACTTTCCATGCACTTTCTAACAGGATCCTGCCAGTTCACACAGTAAAAATCCAGCTGGAAGGTGCATTGAAAGTGCATTGAAAGTGGATTATTGAGTATGTGTTGTGAGTGCCGCCTTTAAAGGTGCTGCTGGGCTTTTTTATTGTTTCCAAAAAGACTGGCGTTCTGCTAGGGGACCGGAGGAAGGAAGGTGCTACGTCCAGGGACTCAGTACAAACCTGACTCTGCGGTTTCAGTAGGCGAAGACCCATCGCAGAGAGGGGCGGTGGCATGTGGGTTGCCAACACCCAGGCGGAGGCTGGAGACCTCCCGCTTTTTACAATGGATCTCCGGGCGGCAGAGATCAGTCCCCCTGTACAAGATGGCTGCTTTGGAAGGTGGACTCTAGGACATTACATCCTACGGAAGACCCTCCCCTTCCTAAACCCCGCCCTTCCTTGGGTTCCATTCCTCAAATCTCCGGGTATTTCCCATCTTGGAGCTGGCAACCCCAGCAGGCGTGGCGAAGGCCAATCTCATCAGATCTCAGAAGCTAAGCGGGGGGGGCATACACAGCACTCTCCCTTCTCATTTTATCATCACAACAACCCTGTGAGGTTGGTTACACTGAAAGTGAGTGACCGGCCCTACGTCACTCAGCAAGTTTGTTGGCAGCGTAGGGATTCGAACCTGGGTCACTCAGCTCCTAGTCTGCTGCCCTAACTACTGTCCAATGCTGGCACTAGCTTAGAGAGAGACAGGCGCGGTCCGGTGTTCCCTCTAAGCTGAGTGAGTGTGAGCCAGCTCACAGTCTTTCAGCCTCCGGCTCACACGTTTTTGTCTTAGCTCGGGAAGGAGGGCTCCAGAGCAAGCTAATTCATGCAGGAGCCAAATCACTCGCTCACAACTTTAATGCCGGTAGCTCACAGAGTAGAATTTTTGCTCACAAGACTCCATGGCTTAGAGGGAGCATTGGCTGGATGGGAGACCACCAAGGACGGCTCTGCAGAGGGAGGCCACGGCAGACCACCTTAGCTTCCCACTTGCCCCGAAAGCCCCTTGCTGGGGTCGCCACAAGTCAGTTGTGACTTGACAGCACTTATGGATGCCAGCTCTGGGTTGGGGCATCCCTGGAGATTTTGGGGGTGGAGCCTGGGGAGGGTGGGGTTTGTGGAGGGGCCTCAGCCGGCCATAATGCCACAGAGTCCGCTGTTTAAAGCGGTCCTTTCTTCCGGAGGAACTGACCTCTTCAGTCTGGGGATCAGCTGCCATTCCAGGAGATCTCCTGCCAACGCTCCCTCTAAGCCAGTGGTGGCGAACCTTTGCTTTTTACTTGTATGGTCCTTATTGAATTTATGGTCCAATTTACTTTATGGTCCAATTTACTTTATGGTCCTTATTGAATTTATACTTTGTATATATTCTTGATTGTGTGTATGTGAATATATGTATTAACCATTTTGCCACATATATATGACCTCTGAGGAAGGCCTATTTGGCCGAAACGCGTAAGGTCAAGCTTTTAAGCCCTTGGTATTGTAATGTTTTATATATAATTGTAGTAAATGGGCCCCTGTATATGTTTTAAAATTTGTTATTAATAAATACATGTATCTTTTCCCACTTTTATTAGATAGGTTTTAATATTGGCCCTCTTCTTCACTAACCTTTGTTTGGCATTCAAGTTGTGAGCAGGCAATTTGGCTGCTGCAGCAATTGCTCTGGAGCCATCCCTTCCTGAGCTGAGACAAAAACGCGTGAGCCGGAGGCTAAAAAAACTGTGAGCTAGCTCACACCAACTCAGCTTAGAGGGAACACTGCGGTGGTCCTGGCCCCATCTGGAGGCTGGCAGCCCTATCTGTCTGTCTGTCATCTGTCTGTAAGATGCCTATCAATTGGTCTCTAGACTGGAAAATCTCCTGCTCTTATGACATGACGTCTTAGAAGAGTGTTTTACGTAAGGGGAAGGTCTCCCCAGATCACATACCCTGCCCTTCAAGGTAGGGTTGCCAAACTCCAGGTGGAATCTGGAGATATCACACTACTACAATTGAGCTCTAGACGACCAAGGTCAGTCCCCCTGGAGAAAACGGCTGCTTTGAAGGGCGGACGCCGTGGCAGTCCTTCCTCTCCCCAAACCCCGCCCTCCCTAGGCTCCACCCCCAAAGCATCTGGGTGTTTCCCCACCCGGAGCTGGCAACCCTGCTTCTCGTGTGGGAACGATGCCAGGCCGAAAGCCTGGCAAGGAGAACTTGGTTAGACCCAAGTTCTAAGCCTCTGCAGGAATCAGTGTGTCTTTCTCTCTCACCTCTGCCACGTCGTCGGGAAGTTATTTTTACCGCTACTGAAGTGAGGCGTAGAAGCCACATCCCGCTGAGCTGCTGGAAGATCAGAGCCGGCACCCGTTCCTCCCACTGCCTTGGACCCCCACAAAGGCTGGGCTGAGAAACAGAGTGATGCAGGGGAGGCACACAACCTTTGTTTGGTGCAGTGGTTAAGAGCACGGACTCTAATCTGGGAGAACCGGGTTTGATTCCCCACTCCTCCACGTGCAGCTGCTGGTGTGACCTTGGGTCAGTCACAAGTTCTTGCAGAGCTGTTCTAGAAAGAGCAGCTCTGGGAAGAGCTCTCTCAGCCCCTCCTACTTTCACAGGGTGTCTGTTGTGGGGAGGGGAAGGAGTTTGTAAGCCGCTCTGAGACTCCGAGTGAAAGATGGGGTATAAATCCCGTCTCTTCCTCCTCCTCCTTCTTCCTTTGCTGTCCAGAACTCTAGACCAGCCAGGCCTCCACAAAGGCCCCCCCAGGCCCCTCCAAGATGCTGGGCATCACCCTGGAAGAGGCGGGTTCAAATCTCTGCTTACCCAGCGACTTCCAAGCAAGGGCTCACAAAGTTTATACCATGAATAAACCTTTGTTGGTCCTAAAGGTGCCATTGGACTCAAACTTTGTTTCACATAACCATAAGAGTACCTCTTCCGCATTTCAAGCGTCAACAAGGATGCCTTTTAAAATGAACATGTTTTCAAAACGTTTCCGTGCATAGTACGCACGACACAGTGAAGACCCTGGTGCTGTGCTGGGAGCTGCTGCCAAAAGCAGCGGCTTTCAGAATCTGGGCAGCGGATCAGTTCTTTGGCTGGGCAAAAGCCCCGCCCACTTTCCAAAAACACTCGGCGGACACCGGGAAAGGTGTTGGCGGGCACCCTGACACGCACAGGCACCACGTCAGGGACCCCTCGGTGTAGATTATACAGAGGAGGTCCAAATCCACCGAGCAAGAGGGACAATGTGCAGAAACGGCTGACAAGCAATGCTCCCTCTAAGCTGTGGAGTCTTGTGAGCAAAAATGCTGCTTTGTGGGCTCCTGGCGTTAAAGTTGTGAGCGAGCGATTTGGCTGCTGCATGAATTAGTTTGCTCTGGAGCCCTCCGTTCCTGAGCAAAGGCAAAAATGTGTGAGCCGGAGGCTAAAAAATTGTGAGCTGGCTCACACTCACTCAGCTTAGGGGGAACACTGCTCACAAGATCTGGGTCGTTCTATCCCCAGAGAGGTCCTTCCCCTCCCCAGTCTCTGCTCTCCCCTGGTACTGCCCCAAAGTCTCCAGGAATTTCCCAAGCTGGAGCTGGCAACCCTAGCTGCACCTTTTGATTTGGCAGGGAGAGAGAAGTGTGTCCTGGCTGGGAAAAGGAAACAGATGTTTGGCAGCGGGAAGAGATTTTTGTAGCGCAATCCCTAACCAGAACTACAGCCAGTTCCTCCGTTTACGCTCACACGTTAGGCAGCATTCGGAGTGGCGCAATTAACTGCGGTTGGTTCGACCGTGGTTCATTGAATCACGATTAGTGCTGCCGGTGAATGAAACTAGCCGGTTTGCTTGAAAATCCTGGTCTGTCTGCAAGTGGTGAGAGCCAGCTGTGGCAGCAGTAGCAAGCTTGTGTGTGTGTGAGAGAGAGACAGACAGACAGACAGAGACAGATTCTGTGCTTTGGGGGGGGTGCTACCAATCAAACCAAAATTAAGCCAGAATTCCTGCATTCAGACATGAAAACGAATCAGATTGATTACAAACCAGCAGCTGAACACAGCAAGAGTCCAGTAGCATCTTAAAGACGAACAAGATTTGTGCCAGGGGATGAGCTTTTGTGAGTCACTGCTCGCTTCTTCAGATACAGCTAGAATGGGAGTCGATCTGTCCTCTATCTTGGAGAGTGAAGTGATTTCAGATGCCGAATGACAATAGCGGGCTTGATTGGATTAGGTGTGATATGCAGAGGGGTAGTAGGCATGAAGAAATTAGCATCAGTAATGAGTCAGGAAACCTAGGTCTGGATTCAGTCCAGTAGGATGCATTGTCTTGAGCTTCATTATCAGCGGCAATTCAGCAGTCTCTCTGTCTAATCTCCCTTTGAAATTCCTTTGTAAGAGAACTGCTACTCTTAGGTCAGCAACTGAATGTCCTGGAAGGTTAAAGTGTTCCCCCACTGGTTTTTGAATGTTCTGGTTCATATTAATGTTGTGGTTTCCAGTGTTGGACTTATGTCCATTAATTCCTTGTTGACGGGACTGGCCTGTTTATCCAATTTAGAGGGTAGAAGGGCACTGCTGACAATCATAAGCTGAGATGTAACTTCAGTTAAGACTCCCTGTTAACCAAAACTCGCGGGGTTGTCCAGCATTTGGACAGACTACCGAGGGTAGAAGGGCATTGCTGACAATCATAAGTTGAGATGTAACTTCAGGTAAGACTCCCTGTATGGGGCAATCCTGTTAACCAAAACTAGCGGGGTTGTCCAGCATTTGGACAGACTACCATATCAGTCGATTAACTGTGGCTTAGCATGATGTCTGAATGCATCCTTCAGAGCCAGGTGAGAATATTTGGTGGGGGGACAGTCTGTACAGCAGAATACAGCCTGAAAGACGCTGCCTAGGGCCCCTGGCCATTCTGTTTAAGGTTTGCAAAAGATCTTCAGTTCAGGGGGCGGAAACTACGGGGGCCAGCAGGACTCAAACCCTCCCTGGGATTACCCGGAGGGGGCAATGCCCCCTCCTACCAGGTAATATACTGAGTATCCAGTATGTGGGTGGTGTCGTTGTTAAGAGTGTTGGTCTAAGATTAGGGAGACGTGAGTTCAAATTCGTACTTAGCCACGATGCACACTATGTGACCTCGAGCCGGTCACACACTCAGCCTAAATTGCGAGGAAAAGAGAGAGGCAGAGAAAGTATTTCCTTTCATGCACAAATGAAAATAGTTACTCGAATTGTCTCGGTGAAGGAGTTTGTGACATCTTTTGCCTCCTCTTACAAAGTCCTCTTTCTTCGATCGAGATTCAGAATATTACGGGTGAAAACAACCTCTGTGTTTAAAACTAAGTGGTTAATTGTTGACGGCATATGGTTTTTGGAAACAAAAATAATTTCATATTGAAATTGTTTAGTATAGTTGGCTAAGGATGGGCCTGGTTCAGCCCTGTGGGCTCCTCCCCCAGGAAATTCAGACGTCTACGCTGTTGAGGTGTAAGTTCCCAACTTACTTAGAAGTGGCAAAAGCCCTTTCCATCTAGAGATACAAGGGGAAAAGCATATCTCTGCGACATTACCCAAGTATGGTGTAGTGGTTAAGTGTGTGGACTCCAGTCTGGGAGAACCGGGTTTGATTTCCCACCCTTCCACTCACAGCTGCTGGATGACCTTGGGCAAGCCATAGATCTGGCATAGCTGTTCTTGAAAAAAGAGCAGTTTCTGTCAAGAGCTCTCTCAGCCCCGCCTACCTCACAGGGTGTCTGTGGTGGGGAGGGGAAGGGAAAGGAGTTTGTAAGACGCTCTGAGACTCTAAGCGAAGGGCAGGGTATAAATCCAATCTCCTCCTCCTCCTCCTCCTCCTCCTCCTCCTCCTCTACTTCTACTTCTACTTCTACTTCTAGTTCTACTATCTCTAAAGCTTTCATTAGATTCTCTGGGCCATAGGTAATCCTGCCAGATAAGGATTAGGTGGGCACAGAGTCCATCAGTGGCTGCACACACTATTCAGAAACCTCGGCTCTGTGGTGCTGGGCGAATAACTGGGCCGCCGGACCCTCCCCACATCTTCCCCCGCCACTCGGATTTCGGTCCACGTCTCCTCCCCGTGCGGTTCTCTCTCTCCTCCTGAGTGCTCTTCCTCAAGGTGCCCGGAGCAAGGGAGAGCTGATGGAGTAGAGGCGCCGCTGATGGTTCGGAACCTTTTCTTCGGCTCTCGCCTGGCCCGCGGCCTTCAAGTTTCGCTCTCCGCTGTGAGATGACGGAGGTTGACTGCTGGAGACCGTGTCGGCCTGTTTTCTGAAGGAAGAAGCAGAAGAGGTTACGAAAGGGCACGTCCGTTAGAAAAACCGGAGCAGGAAGGGCACAAATGACTGGTGTGACTGGCCGTAGCGGTCTCGGTCGGTTTGCAGAGATTGAAGAAGAGAAGAGATTGGATTCATACCCCGCCCTTCATTCCCCGAAGGAGTCTCAGAGCGGATTACCATCTCCTTTCTTTCCCCCTCCCCACAACAGACGCCCTGTGAGGTAGGCAGGGCTGAGAGCGCTCTCTCGAGAACTGTCCTTGAGAGAACAGCTCTGAAAGGACTTATGACTGACCCATGGTCACACCAGCAGCTGCATGTGGAGGAGTGGGGAATCAAACCCAGTTCTCCCAGATTAGAGTCCGTGCGCCTAACCACTACACCAAGCAGACTGGCAAATGATGGCTTGATTTTCGCGTTGCCAGCTTCCAGGTGGGGGCTGGAGAACCCCCCCCAAAATTACAACTGAGATCCAGACTACATAGATAGCTGAGTGATCGTTTCTTTATCTATAACATTTCTTCCCCTTCTCCTGGAGAAGACGGCTACTTCGGAAGGCGGCCTGCGGCGGCCTTATACCCTACCGAAAAGCCCACCCTCCTGGAGGGATTCCTGAACCTGGAGCTCGCAACTCTACTTGATTTGCTCTCGCTTCTTTAACAGCAGTTTGATCCCCTGAAATTACCGGGTGAAGGTTTTTTTTACCTAGGCTTGCCAACCTCCAGGTGGCAGCTGGAAACCTCCTGGGATCACGACTGAGCTCCAGGTGATAGATCTCAGTCCACCTGGAGGAAATGGCTGCTTTGGTAGGTGGACTCTATGGCACTGAAGTCCCTCCCCTCCCTAACCCCGCCCCCCCAAGCTCCACCCTCAAAAGCTCCAGGTATTTTCCAACCTGGAGCTGGCAACCCTCCTCCACCCTCTGATCTGAAATCCCATCTCAGCCGCTATCCACGGTGAAGAGAACTCCTCTCTCCCCCATGCTTGGAGGGGCTTCCACTTAATCTTCTTTCACATGCTCTACATAGAATTGGCAACTCCAGGCTGGAAAACTCCGGGAGATTTTTTGTGTGTGGGGGTGGAGCTTGAGGAGGGCGGGGTTTGGGGAGGGGAGGGGCCTCAGATGGGGATAATACCATGCAGGGGTATTTTTGGGGGAGGAACGCACAGGAACGGAGTTCCGGCTGGCTCCCGAGTTGGCCACGCCCAGCAGGAACTCATTAGCATAATAGGCCACACCCAACAGCAGAAACTCATTCGGATTGGCTACATTAGGGGTATGTGGCCTAACATGCAAAGGAGTTCCTGCTACAAAAACAGGCCCTGGGTTTTGACAACAAACAAGGTAAGCAGAATAAGAAGCAAAAGGTGGGTGTGGCAGGATGAACACACTTCTGGTAACACGGGGGTGTGGCCTAATGTGCTAATGAGCTGTGTTGTCAGGGGTGTGGCCTAATATGCTAATGAGTTCCTGCTGTTGGGTGTGGCCTATTATGCTAATGAGTTCCTGCTGGGCTTTTTCTACAAAAAGAGCCCTGACATGGCATCCACTCTCCCAAGCAGCCGTTCTCTCCAGAGACGGTTCTCCTCTGTCGTCTGGAGATCGGTTGCAATTCCAGGAGATATCCAGGCTCCACCTGGAGGCTGGCAACCTCGGTTCTGTGCTCGATCTCTGGCACTGCAAACAGATGCTCGGGATGAGCCCTGGAGCCCATCCACACAAACCGGACCCTCTTTTTGCAGCTTAGTAATAAACCCGCCAACATCTGTAGGTGACGTTGGTGTTAAATGCCCAGGGGCGGTAACCCAAAGAAGCAGACAATCTGTGGAGGACGGTATTCTGACTAGCTACTAGATCCCATTTGCTTATTTAATCGGTGTTTCATTTCAGTTTTATGATATGACAGGGTGATGCAATCAAAGGGCATAAAATGAAACTGCCCCAGGAGGTGGCGGCGGCTACAAGCATGGGCGGCTTCAAGAGGGAATTAGATAAACACCTGGAGCAGAGGTCCATCAGTGGCTATTAGCCACAAGGTATAGATAGGGACTCTCCGTCTGGGGCAAGGGATGCTCTGTATGCAACAGTGGGAGGGCTCCTAGAGTCTTGGCCCCACTGCTGGACCTCCTGGTGGCACCTGGTATTTTTGGCCACTGTGTGACCCAGAGTGTTGGACTAGATGAGCCATTGGCCTGATCCAACATGGGCTTCTCTTATGTTCTTATGAAACTGTTGTGTACTGAGCATGAGTCCTCCCTGCGCTGGCACCTAGAACTGGTGGAGCTTAAGAACATAAGAGAAGCCCATGTTGGATCAGGCCAATGGCTCATCTAGTCCAACACTCTGGGTCACACAGTGGCCAAAAATACCAGGTGCCACCAGGGGGTCCAGCAGTGGGGGCAAGAC
>NW_015167624.1:189822-189969 GCF_001447785.1 Gekko japonicus
ATTCCATGTGTTAATCACTCTTTGGGTGAAGAAGTACTTCCTTTTATCTGTCCTAACCCGACCGCTCAGCAATTTCATGGAGTGCCCATGAGTTCTTGTATTGTCAGAAAGGGAGAAAAGCACTTCTTTCTCAATCTGCTCTATCCC
>NW_015167624.1:190098-190327 GCF_001447785.1 Gekko japonicus
ACCCTTTTATCATTCTAGTTGCCCTTTTCTGCACTTTTTCCAATGCTATCCTTTCTGAGGTGTGGCGACCAGAACTGTACACAGTACTCCAAATGGGGACGTACCATTGATTTATACAGTGGCATTATGATAGTGGCTGATTTGTTTTCAGTTCCCTTCCTAATAATTCCCAGCATAGCGTTGGCCTTTTTTATTGCAGCCACACACTGTCTTGACATTTTAATTGAGT
>NW_015167624.1:191199-198309 GCF_001447785.1 Gekko japonicus
GGGAGAGGCAGGGAGGAAGCAACTTACCCTCCCTCTTCTCCTGCCTCCTCCTGGCTGAATGAGGTCCGGAAGCGGGGCAGCCGGAAGCAGGGGGCGGGGCTTCGTCATGTGCCCCGCCCCCCGTACCTCACCCGGGGGAACTGCGATCCCCCGCATCCCCCCCGAAATGACCTCTGATTCGGGTGGGTACCCGTGTCGGTCTGAAGATGCAGAACAAAGCTTGAGTCTGGGAAGAAGCTTTTGTGAGCATGCATGAAGAAGGTACGAAAGCTTCAACCCAGAATTAAACCTTTTTGGTCTTAAAGGTGCCACTGGACTCTAACTTTGTTCTATATGTATTTTAGTTATTCATACACCGTTTTTCATACCCTGACCTGGAGGGCCCAGGTTTGCCTGATCTTGTCAGATCTCGGAAGCTAAGCAGGGTCGGCCCCGGTTGGTATTTGGATGGGAGACCAGGCAGGAAGTCCTTGGTCACTACGCAGAGGCAGACGGTCACAAACCAACTCTGTTTGTCTCTGCCTTGACCTGGATGGCCCAGTCGAGCCAGATCTTATCATACTTTGAAAGCTAAGCAGGGTCGGCCCTGGTGGACGGGAGACCACCCAGGAAGTCCAAGGTCACTAAGCAGCGGCAGGCAAGGGCAAAATACCTCTGAACGTCTCTTGCCTTGAAAGCCCTACAGTGTCACCATCAGGGCTCATTTCCTGCAGGAGCGCACAGGAGCGACGCTCTGGCAGTAAAGAGCCCAGGGGGCGGGCACATGCAACAAGCCCCACCCCCTGCTCCCAGCAGCCCTCAGTCAGAGCAAGAAGTACCCAGGTAAGTTACAGAGTCCCCTCCCTGGCCCCTCCCGGTCCAAAACAATCCAGTGGCACCTTTAAGACCAAGTTTTATTCAGGTACAAGCTCTCCCTGAGCGGTGGGTGTTGCCTTCTGACACACTTCCGGTGATGTCAGGGGGTGTGGCCTATGCAAATAAGTTATGCTAATGAGTTATGCTAATGAGCTCCTGCACCTCTTTTTCTACGAAATGACCCCTGGTCACCATAACTCGGCTGTGACTTGATGGCAGTTTCTCTCACCCCCCACACTTTCCCCCTCAATGGTGCTCAAAGGAGCTGACAATGTGGTTCTCCCCTGTGTTATTTCCTCCTCCCAACAACAACCCTTGGAGGTAGGCGAGGCTGAGAAAGTGTGACTGGCCCCAGGTCACCCCTGGCCTAGTGGAGATGCGAAACTGCATCTTAGTCTGCACTAATGACTCCACCACGTTGACAGAGCAATAGAAGCTGAAAAAGGAAATCCCTGTTCTGAGGAGTTTATAACCTCAAATTTGACAAGGGGAGACAGAACAGGGCAGGGAGGGTGAGGAAGGAGAAGAAGGCCTCACGGGGCATGAGTATGTGCAGGGACAGGTGCCAACAAGCATTCCCTCTAAGCTGAGTCAGTTTGAGCTAGCTCACAGCTTTTGAGCCTCTGGCTCACACATTTTTTTGTCTTTGCTCGGGAAGGATGGCTCCAGAACAAATTAATGTAGAAGAAGAAGAAGAGAAGAAGAGATTGGATTTATACCCCGCCCTTCACTTGGAGTCTCAGAGCGGCTGACAAACTCCTTTCCCTTCCCCTCCCCAGAACAGACACCCTGTGAGGTGGGTGGGGCTGAGAGAACTCAAGGACAGCTGTGCCAGAGTTTGTGACTGACCCAAGGTCACATCAGCAGGTGCAAGTGGAGGAGTGGGGAATCAAACCCGGTTCTCCCAGATTAGAGTCCGTGTACTTAACCACAATACCAAACTGGCTCTCTTGCAGTAGCCAAATCGCTCACTCACAACTTTTCTGCAGTAGCCAAATCGCTCACTCACAACTTTAATGGCAGTAGCTGTCAAGCTCAGGCTGCAGCCTACCTGTTTTAACTTTCGTTTCCTTAAGTTGTGCTTTCCCTTCCCTTTGCTTGTCATTTTGAATTCCTGGGGGGGGGGGGGGTTGTGCAAGTGCATGGGAGTAGTAGCCATAATTATTCCTGAAGCTGTCCCCCAAGGGCTGGTTCTCATGGGACTGACCTTGGAGAATCTTCGTGCCTAGCCTAGGTTAGATAGGGCACCATATATCTGTGTTGCCATAGAAACACCAGGGGGTAGGTGTGACGTGTGTGAATGAGGAAATTCATGCTTTTACTTATAACCTGTATGTTCCCGCGGTTTTCTTCAGTCCTAACAAAAGATTCATACCTACAGCAAGCAAATCTCTAATAAAGCATTTCACTGCTAATAGTGTGTGTGGAGACCTGTGTGTGTGTCTTAGCTGGGGACCTGACAGTAGCTCACGAAGTTGAATTTTTGCTCACAAGAGTCCACAGCTTAGAGGGAGCATTGGTGCGGACATGTTTCAGTTCTGGGGGGTCAGGACTAAGGGTGGTGGAGAAAAGGTGGGTCTACGAGAGGGATCTGAAAGGGGAGAGAAAAGTATGCTTGCCAACTCAACGTTGGGAAATTCCTGGAGATTTGGAGGTACGGCCTGGGAAGGGCAGAATTTGGAGATGGAAGTCAGCAGGGATATGAAGCCACAGAGTCCAACCTCCAAAGCTGCCACTTTCTCCAAGGGGGGCTCATCTCTGTTGTGAGGAGATCAGTAAGAATTCCAGGAGATCTTCGGGCCCAACCTGGAGGTTGGCAACCCGTGCAGTGAGGCAATACCCCCCAGCAGTAGGGTTCCCAGTTGTGGGTTGGGAAATACCTGGAGATTTTTGGGGGTGGAACCTGAGGAAGGGGTTCGGGAAGGGGAGGAAGCTCAGCAGGATATAATGCCACAGAGTCCACCTCCCAAATCGGCCATTTCCTCCAGGGGAACTGATCTCTGTTGCCTGGAGATAAGGTGTGATAGTAGGAGATCTCCAGCCACCCTCTGGAGGTTGGCAACCCTATCAAGGTATTTGGGGGGGGCATTCCAGGTATAATAGAAAGGTCGAGAGTGAAAGTGCCATAGTGTAAAAGAACAGAATCCACAGGCAAAGATATAACAGCAGCAGCAGCAGCAGCAGCAGCAGAAGAGATTGGATTTAGACCCCGCCCGAAGGAGTCTCAGAGTGGTTTACAATCTCCTTTCCCTTCCCCTCCCCACAACAGACACCCTGTGAGGTAGGTGGGGCTGAGAGAGCTCTCTTGAGAACTGCCCTTGAGAAAACAGCTCTGAAAGAACTTGTAACTGACCCAAGGTCACACCGGCAGCTGCATGTGGAGGAGCGGGGAATCAAACCCGGTCCTCCCAGATTAGAGTCCGCGCGCCTCACCACTACACCAAACTGAAAGAAAGGATGGGGTGAAGCTGGGAGAACGTTCAAGGTGAGGCCAAGGAGAAAGACTGGGGAGTCGGGGGGGGGGTGGCCCTTCACTACCCGAAGGAGTCTCAAAGCAGTTTACAATCTCCTTCCCCATCCCCTCCCCACAACAGACACCCCGTGAGGTAGGTGGGGCTGAGAGAGCTCTTTTGAGGACCGCTCTTGAGAAAACAGCTCTGAAATAACTTGTAACTGACCCAAGGTCACACCGGCAGCTGCATGTGGAGGAGCGGGGAATCAAACCCGTTCTCCCAGATTAGAGTCCGCGCGCCTCACCACTACACCAAACTGAAAGAAAGGATGGGGTGAAGCTGGGAGAACGTTCAAGGTGAGGCCAAGGAGAAAGACTGGGGAGTCGGGGGGGGGGATGGACGACCGATGCCCAATCCAGTTGCCCCCACTTGGACAGCAGGTTTCTCAGGAGACCTTGGGTCACCCCAGCTTGTCTGATTTCCCCTCCCGTCAACTTTCCCCCTCCTCCAATTAAATCATCCCGCTTAATTACAATAAAAGGCCAACTGTTTACCCGGCTCAACATAATTAATATTTGCTGTGCCCAGGATTGCAAAGTTGGTGTCGCCAGCAGCCAGGGAGTTGGGGAAAGGATTTGGCTGTATTAGCAGGGGGGGAGACAGCTGTCTCGCTTACTGATACCGGGGCGGGGGGGGGGGATTAAAGAGGAGCGCCTGGCATTAGACTCCGCGGGGTCGTGCAGAAGGGGAGGGGAAATTATCCACCCAAAACACGTCCTAATCACGGGGCCTAATTGCCGCATCCCTCCTTCCTTTCCTTAAGGAGACCAGTGGCCAAAGCGGCAAAACGGTTATTTTGCCTGCCGTTCCCTATGACGTTTTTGCATCCTTGTATTCAAAAGGAAAATAGAAACCACTGTGTAAAATAAGCAGGGCAAATGTATCAGCCGAAGAACAAGATATTCCGATAGAGCTGTCAGGCCGATGTGAGGCAAACCAAGTGACGGATGCCAGCACTGATAGACATTTGGGTTTGATTAAATCAAGATGGCTTTCACGGCGGCCGCTCTGGCTGGTCCCCCCTGTTAATCTGTCGAGGTGAGATGTGAGATTGGGGCTGCCAGCGACGGTTGCCAACTTCCATGTGGTGGTTGACAATCTCCTGGCATTGCAACTCAGCTCCCGGAGACAGAGATCTGTTCACCGGGAGAAAATGGCTGCTTTGGAAGGTGGACTCTGTGGCATTATCAGGGGTCATGTCCTGCAGGAGCGCACAGGAGCGGTGCTCCGGCAGTAAAGAGCCCAGGGGGCGGGCACATGCAACAAGCCCCGCCCCCTGCTCCCAGCAGCCCTCAGTCAGAACAAGAAGCAGCCAGGTAAGTTGCAGAGCTCCCCCCGCCCCCCCTAGTCCAATGGCACCTTTAAGAGCAACCCCCCCCCCCCAAATCTCCAGGATTACCAGCTTCGAGTTGGGAAATTCATGGAGATTTGGAGGTAGAAACCTCTAAAGGAAGCTTAGAAAACTAGTTAAGAGCCAAGAGTTAAGAAGATCAATAGGTATGGACAAAAGTACACGTGTTTATTTCAGAAAGATATAAAAACCTCGTAGGGGCCCAAATAAAGCCTCATAAAATGTTCAAAGTGACATTGCACAAAAAAAGGAACAATAGCCTTCTTCAGAGCTCAAATATTACCGAATACAACATGCAACAAAGTCCCTGTTACACTATCTGACCTCTGAAGAAGGCTCTTGTGAGCCGAAATGGGTCAGGTCATATATTGTTCTCTTTGTTTGCTGTAGTGGTTAAGTGCGCAGACTCTAACCTGGGGAAACCGGGTTTGATTCCCCACTCCTTCACTCACGGCTGCTGGATGACCATGGGCAAGTAGGGTTGCCAGTCTCCAGGTGGGGCCTGGGGATCTCCTGCTTTTACAACTGATCTCCAGCTTTCAGAGATCAGCTCCCCTGGAGAAAATGGCTGCTTTGAAGGGTGGACTCTATGGCATTGTACCATGCTGAGGCCCCTCCCCTCCCCAAACCGTATAAATCCAATCTCTTCTTCTAGTTTTCTAAACATCCTTTGGAGGTTCTTGCTTGGTTGTTTTAGTTTTTCTTCCCCTCTCTTTGTGGGATTTGGGAGTAGAGCCTGAGGGGTTTGGGGAGGGACCTCAGCAGGGCATCATGCCATAGACTTCACTTTCCAAAGCCGCCATTTTCTCCAGGACATTTGATCTCTGTCACCTGGAGACCAGTTGTAATTCCGGGAGATCTCCAGGCCCCGTCTGGTGGTTGGCAAGCCTAGCTGGGCCCGCTGATCCTCTCTCCAGCAGCAGGAGGATATCAGAGCTCAAGGCCTGAATCTGGGACCTGTGCATTACTGGCCGGCTCTGAGAAAGGAAGGAAACGCAAGGCGAGGAGCAGCGAGGAATGATATAAGAGCAGGGAGGGCAAAACTTCCCTCATCCGTATAAAAGGGCCCAGGTCAGGTCTAAGAGCCAGTCTGGTGTAGTGGTTAAGTGTGCGGACTCCAATTTAGGAGAACCGGGTTTGACTCCCCACTCCTCCACCTGCAGCTGCTGGTGTGACCTGTAGTGAAGGATGGGGTATAAACCCAATCTCCTCTTCTTCTTCTTCTTTTACCTCACAGGGTGTCTGTTGTGGGGAGGAGAAGGGAAAGGAGTTTGTAAGCCGCTCAGAGACTCCGAGGGAAGGGCAGGGTATAAATCCAATCTCCTCCTCCTCCTCCTCCTTCTTCGCTGTGGAGTCTTGTGAGCAAAAATTCTACTTGGTGAGCGACTGGCATCAACTTTGTGAGCGAGCGATCTGGCTACTGCATCAAGTTAGTTTGCTCTGGAGGCATCCGCCCTGAGGGAAGACAAAAAGGTGTGAGCCGGGGGCTAAAAGACTGTGAGCTAGCTCGCACAAACTCATCGTAGAGGGAACACTGGTCAGGTTCTCTCACTGATCTGAGCAAGACTGTGCTCTTCCTTGTCCCCTCACCTCTACAGGTCCAGTCCTTAGGGCTTGCCAGCCTCCAGGTGAGAGCTGGAGATCGCCCAGAATTCCAACTGATCTACAGATGATGGAGATCAGTTCCTCTGGGGAGGGGAAATGGCTCCTTTGGAGGATGGATTATATCCTGCTGAGGTTCCCCTCCCCCAAATCCACCTCTCCCGGCCCCACCCCTAAAATCTCTAGGAATTCCCCAACCCAGAGCTGGCAAACTTAGATCCTGTCCTACTGCCCTATGTTGAGCTTTCTCGGCCTGGGGTTGCTTAGTTATTATTTTTAAAATCTTGCCAATTGTGACTATTATTATTATTATTATTATTGTTATTGGAATTCCCCAACCCAGAGCTGGCAAACTTAGATCCTGTCCTACTGCCCTATGTTGAGCTTTCTCGGCCTGGGGTTGCTTAGTTATTATTTTTAAAATCTTGCCACGTGTGACTATTATTATTATTATTATTATTGTTATTATTATTATTATTATTAGGCAACAACATGGCGGTAGCCCGGAGCCGGGAGATGAGCGATCCAGGCAGAGATTGGCCCAGGAGGCGTGACAACGGAGCGACGTAGCACGGGCGGAGCCAATGAGGACGGAGACCAGTGCTGCAGACCTGCATAGCCGCGCAACTTGAGGCCCACTCCAGGAGGAGTCGCTGCCGGAAGAAGATCCTGCTGAGACACCACCGCCTTGAAGCAGGAAAGAATCCACCAGGAAAAAGAGCCGGAAAAAGAGCAACATCAAGCAAACACCCCCCCGCTCGGGTGCCGGTAGGCATTCACTTCTCCTCT
>NW_015167624.1:198341-198459 GCF_001447785.1 Gekko japonicus
GCTCTGTAATCCGCTCCGAGCCCTTGGGAAGGAGTGGTATATAAGCTGAATGTAGTAGTAGTAGTAGTAGTAGTAGTAGTAGTAGTAGTAGTAGTAGTAATAATAATAATAATAATAA
>NW_015167624.1:200171-203914 GCF_001447785.1 Gekko japonicus
GACGTCCCAACTGACAGCTAACACCTTCCCAGAGGGGAGTTGGTGTGCCCACCCTCTCTAAGGAGTGGTTCCCATTTTATCTACTCGCTGAGGCTTTCGAATCGCTGGGTGGACGATGAGCTAGGGACAACAGGCTGGCTGCTCACACCAGCGCGGGGCTCGAACTGATACAGTTCGGATGTTAAGACAGTGGGATATACCCACTGTGCCACCGCTCCCCACTGTGCCACTGTGCCACGGTTCTGAACTGGTTTCTATGTCCCCTTGATGGCTTCATTGCTTTGTTTGTGATCTGTTTGTTGGAAGAAGAAGAACAGGAAGAGGAGAAGAAGAAGAGGAGGAAGAGGAAATTGGATTTATACCCCGCCCTTCACTCAGAGTCTCAGAGCGCCTTACAAACTCCTTTCCCTTCCCCTCCCCACAACAGACCCCCTGTGAGGTAGGTGGGGCTGAGAGAGCTCTGAGAGAGCGAACTGCTCTTGAGAGAACAGCTCTGACAGACCTATGGAAGTGACGTCGCACGCTGGGGGTGGGGCCACGCCATTTGAGGGGCGTGCAACGTCACTTCCGGGTGGTGCGCGCGCACACGAGTTAGACGCCGGCCGGGAGCCCCCCGCTCCTGGCCAAAATTCATTTGGCAACCCTAAATTGGGAACATGAAAAGCCATAGACCCAATATTTTGAAAAATATACAGGGATGTATGCATGAATTTGATATCTGCTGCCACCACTTTCCATTTCTCCTCTTCTCAGTTATTCCCCCCACCCCGTTGCTAAGACGATTTCCCCTGACATGCCGCCTCCTCCCAGCGTCGGCGTCTTTGTGGGTTCGCCAGACATAATCCCATGTCCCATCGCTGCCACTTCCCGCCATAGCACACTGGGATCATGTCACAGAGGATTACGACTTCTCCAGGGGTGAGGAGGGAGAATTCCAGCACAATGATAATCCTCTGATCACTTCCATTGAGAGACGCTGAGGTGATCCACGCACATATGTGTTCTTTTCTCTCGGTTAAAGCAAAGGAAACTGGGTATGTTTAGCCTGGAGAGGAGACAACTGGGAGGCGATATGATAACCATCTTCAAGTACTTGAAGGGCTGTGGTATAGAGGATGGTGTGGAGTTGTTTTCTGTTGCCCCAGAAGGTCGGACCAGAACCAACGGGGTGAAATTAAATCAGGAGAGTTTTCAGCTAAACATGAGGAAGAACTTCCTGACAGTTAGAGGGGTTCCTCAGTGGAACAGGCTTCCTCAGGAGGTGGTGGGCTCTCCTTCTTTGGGGGTTTTCAAGTAGAGGCTAGGTGCCCATCTGACAGGACTGCAGATTCTGTGAACTTAGGCAGATCGTGAGAGGGAGGGCAGGAAGGGTTGCCCGAGTGCGTAGTTCTTGTGGTCCTTTCTTATATACCCAGGGAAATGCCGATCGTTGCCACTTAGCACTCAGGAAGAAAATTTTATCCAGGCCAGTTTGGAGTTGCACTGGAGTTCCCTGAAATCATTCCCTGAAAGTAGACAGTGTGGGAACCACTGTGGTGGGGAAACAGGGTAGTCATGAAAGTCGCTGTGGTGTGGCGGTTAAGAGTGCCAGACCCAGGTTCGAATCCCCTGCTGGGGACTGAAGCATCGCCTTGCAAAGCCGATGTTCTACCATGTCCAGGGCAGAACTATGATCCAACTCAGTATAAGTTAATGCCAATTCAGTGTTCCCTCTAAGGTGAGTTAGTGTGAGCTAGCTTGCAGTTTTTTTAGCCTCCAGCTCACACATTTTTGTCTTCGCTCAGGAAGGATGGCTCCAGAGCAAGCTAATTTATGCAGGAGCCAAATCGCTCACTCACAACTTCAATGCCAGTAGCTCACAAAGTTGAATTTTTGCTCACAAGACCCCACAGCTTCGAGGGAGCATTGGATGACGTATGTATGCCTTGACCCGATCCAGTCCTGCACTCAGCTGGGAATTAATTTAAGGCGACACCCAGAATCCGTGACAAATTGTGCTTTAGAAGCCACGGCTTGATTTAACCTCCACTAGATGTGTGACACCCGAATACAGACGATCCCACAAACAGATTTGTTCGGAGGCCCCAGACTGAATTATGGCTCGAGAATCGGTGTAGCCTAGCGGCTGTGAATGCGAACCAGAAATAGCCTGGTTTAAATGCCTCCTCGGTGTTGAATTTGCTAAGTGGCTTTAGGCCCCATAAGGACAATATTACTGACCTATTTTACAGCAGTCGTAAGGATTACTGAGATAATGTGTGTGAAGACCTATATAAATGCTAAATATTATTTACTCCGAGACTGTCCGTCCGCACTTTATAGCCGGCTGGCGTTCCTCTGCAGTTGGGTGAGCCGGGAAGCCGACTTGTAGCGTCTGATTTGGAAGTGCTGGGGAATCTGCGAGAGCAGGGGTCCCCAACGTGGTGCCCACTATGAGTTCTTGGAAAATGGGCAGGGGAAATGTTAGAGGTGTTATTAGAGTTATGCATCCCCTCACTCCCTGACATTTTGCCACTGGCTCTGCCGCTTTTGGCAGCCATTTTGTGGTGGTTCCCACCACCCCGTATCAGAATCCCAAAGGCTGGGAAATGTTGGGGACCCCTGAGCTAGGAGTCTACTGCCTTGGCTCAAAATTACATTATCACAAATGGCTAACGTTATGAAACAGTATTATAAAGGTTTGTCGAGAAGAGACGATATTCGTAATCCTTACCCCCTTAATTCTGTGGATCAATACACTTATGTATTATAGAAGGTCCTTCTGTTAAAGTGTTATGGTTTACAATGTTTATTGACTTAGCTTATGATTGTTATTAAGTTGCACTTTCATGATGATGTATCGTTGTTATTGGCGATAGTATGGCTTAATCTGTTTTTTTGGGGGAAATTTGCCTCCGATTTTCTTCTTAAAGCCTAACGCTGAAACAGTGAAAGAATGAAACAGGTCTATCTGTGTTACTCTGGAGATCAGTCATTAATTAGGGTTGGCACGGCGGCTCCGGGTAAGGAAATACCTGGAGATACGGGGCATACAGCCCACAGAGGGGTGGTGCTTGGGGAGAGGTGGGTGGAGCTTGGAGGGGGGGGGACCTCAGTATGGTACAATGTCGTAGAGACTCTGTCTCCAAAGCAGTCATTTACTCCAGGGGAGCTAATCTCTGAGATCAGTTGTAGTTACGGGAGATTTCCAGCCACCACTTGGAGAAGGAGGAGGAGGAGGAAGAAGAAGAAGAGGAGGAGGAGGAGGAGGAGATTGGATTTAGTCCCCGCCCTTCAGTACCCAAAAGAGTCTTGGAGAGGCTTACAATCTCCTTTCCCTTCCCCTCCCCACAACAGACACCCTGTGAGGTTGGTGGGGCTGAGAGAGCTCTTTCAAGAACTGCTCCTGAGAGAACAGCTCTGAATGAACTTGTGACTGACCCAAGGTCACCCAGCTGGCTGCCTGTGGGGGAGTGGGGAATCAAACCTGGTTCTCCCAGATTAGAGTCCGCGCTCCTAACCACTCCACCAAACCTGGAGACTGGCCACCCTTTCTGTCCTTGCGTTCTTGTCTTCTGTGCTGTCGTACAAAACATGATCATGTACCCAAGTCATGCTATATTTCCCCTCACCTTCAGTAACAGATTATTGCTTATTTGCCATTTGCAGAGGGTTTTTGCCACCAAGACACAGCAGTATGGTGGGAAATCCCGATTGTGTGTTTTAAACATTCTGTTTTAATTTTTAAATTTTATTTATTTGGA
>NW_015167625.1:0-16912 GCF_001447785.1 Gekko japonicus
GTGCTGGAAATGGATCTGTGGGTGCAAACTTCCCTTCCGGGTTTCTTTCTTGGCAGGACTGTTCAGACATCCAGGAAAGCAGAGTGGAAGCACTGGCATCTGTTAATGCTGGACTTTCCCTGGTGCATGATTACTCCACTTCCAAAGCAGGGCAACAAGTGGTGCCAACAACTGGAGCACGGAAGGCAGATGTTGTCTGATCATGCTCTTTAAATCTGCAAAGGTAATGCTACTATATCACAGCAAACTGCTTGTGTGACCACAGCCTAGGGCTTCCAGCTTCTGCTTGGAAAATTCCTGGAGATTTGAGGTGGTGCCTAGAGAGGGTGGAGTTGAGAGGGGAGCTGCTCAGCAGGGCTGTGTTAGCACACAGTCCACCCTCCAAAGTTCTCATTTTCTCCAAGGAAAAGTCTGGAGACCTGTTGGTATGCTATAGGCAGCCAGTGCAGAGCTTTCAGCGCAGGCCGTATGTGCTCTCACAAAGAGACACCCAGCAACAGCTTGGCTGCCACATTCTGCACCAGCTGAAGCTTCCGAATTTGGGATAAGGGGAGCCCCATGTAGAGAGAACTGTGGTATTCTAATCTCGAGGTGACCATTGCATGGATTACTGTTGCCAAGTCACTATGTTCGAGGAAGGGAACCAACTGCCTAATCAGCTGAAGATGGTAAAAGGCTGACTTGGCAGTGGCTGCTACCTGAACCTCTATTATCAAGGAGGCATTCAAGAGCGCTCTCAAACTCCTAACCTCTGATGGCGGTACCAATGGCACCCTGTCGAAGGTCAGGAGTGAGATCCTTAACCCCGGGCTGCAGCGACTTAGGCACAGAACATTTGTCTTCGTCAGATTCAGTTTCAGTCAGCTCAGTCTAAGCCATCCAGCCACAGGTTGTTACAACAGTACCTATCTGGTAGGGAGGGTTGCCAGCTCCAGGTTGGGAAATACCTGGAGATTTTGAGGGTGGAACCTGAGGAGGGCAGGTTTTGCGGAAGGGAGCTATTTCGGTGGGGTATAATGCCATAGAGTCCACCTTTTACAGCAGCCATTTTCTCCAGGTGTAGTAATCTCTGTCTCCTAGAGATCAGTTGTAATAGTGGGAGATCTCCAGCCACCACCTGGGGGGTGGCAACCCTAATGATAGGGTTGTTGTGAAGAAAAATGGCAAGAACAGAACTATGTGCACTGCTCTAAGGTTCTTATAGGGATAAAAATGTGATAGATACAGACAGACTGACAAATGGAAGCATCTGTTTTTATCCCCGGATTTATTTATTTAGTTAGATTTATATCCCGCCCTCCCTGCAAGTGGGCTCAGGGTGGGTTACGCAAGTCAACTCAGCAAATGTAGTGACTGCAATATACAATAAATAGGGATAAAATAATACAAGTGGAATTTAAAAAATCTAAAATAGTCTTGGTTAGGGCATCAGATGATTGGATGATCACCCTGTTGTAGTGGAAAACTCATTCTGTGGACTCTCTAGATGTTTAATCCCTAAACACATCTCCACATTGCAGGGGAGGCTCAGGCCAGATGTAATGGACATCTGTCACTTCAGGCAAAGGCCTGGTAGAACAGCTCCATTTTAATGGCCCTGTGGAACTGTAGAAGGTCCTGCAGAGGCTGGATCTCTAATGGGAGCATGTTCCACCAGGCCAGGGCCAAGGCAGAGAGAGCCCTCACCCTGGTTGAGGCTAAACAGATGTCGTTCAGGCCACGGACCACCAGAATATGTTGATCTGCAGAGCACAAGGCTCTGCAGGGCACATATAGGGAGAGACGGAGAAAAAACATCCCACAGTGAAAAATGCCAACCTTCTTCTTCTTCTTTTTTTTTTAAAAAAATGGAGAAAAAAAATCCCACAGTGAAAAATGCCAACCTTCTTTTTCTTCGCTTTATCATTCAAAGTCATAACAGCCACATTCCTCCTTTCAGTTCTGTTATTCTTTATCTCTGTTTTCCTTTCTCTTTCCCATTGTGAATATGTTTAGAGGACAATGGCTGCTGCTTTCAGATCTAGTTTCAAACCTGGTGTGCATGATTCTGAAAGATATTCTATATAAGGGTATGTCTTCTTTCTCTGCCATGAGGTACATTCCAAGCCCACCTGGCAAGACATTCCATATTTTTAATCACAGCGAGTAACTCTTGAGTAGCATGTGTCATAAAGAAGACAGGGGCAGTGATAAATGAAAAGCTGAAGATTCAGTAACCACAGTCTCATTTTATTTTGCTGTAAAGTAGCACTGCAATAAAATGAACCTTGTAGCAAAAAAGAAAGACACTGGCAATTTTGTGGTTTTCTTTGTCTGTTTGGAACTTATCTTGTAAAATGTTTGAATGAAAAGAGAAAAAAACTGGTGGGGGGATGATATCAGGGAATTAGTCATCTAGCACGGCATTTCTCAAACTGTGGTCTGCAGGAGCACTTCAGACGAGCTGTGAGTCCTTTGTAAGGACAGAAAACAGTCTCTTCTTCTGCCATCCCAGATAAAGGGAAAATGTAACCCTTTCGGTTTCTAGGAGTGGGGGCAGGGACTCTCTACCTCTGGAAAAGGGGACACACACTGCGTGCAGTCACCTCGCTTCCAGATCACCCCAGAGCACTAACCAGGTAATGTGGTGATTGGCTGCTTGGAACCAATACCTCAGTGCTAGGAATGCTTATTGGCTGAGTGCCACCAAGGAGGTAGTGTTCTAGTTACTTCTGGTATAAAATTGAAGTACTCTTCATCCTATTTCTAATGCAAAAAAATTCTGCTTAAATCTCCCCCCCCCCCCTCTGCCATCCCAGATAAAGTGAAAATGTAACCCTTTCAGTTTCTAGGAGTGGGGGCAAGGACTCTCTACCTCTGGAAAAGGGGACACCCACTGGGTGCAGTCACCTCGCTTCCAGATCACCCCAGAGCACTAACCAGGTAATGTGGTGATTGGCTGCTTGGAACCAATACCTCAGTGCTAGGAATGCTTATTGGCTGAGTGCCACCAAGGAGGTAGTGTTCTAGTTACTTCTGGTATAAAATTGAAACTTCTGGTATAAAATTGAAGTATTCTTCATCCTATTTCTAATGCAAAAAATAAATCTCTCCCCCCCCAAGAAGTACCTGGCCTTCTGGGGGAAGCTTCCTTCCCAGGCTTCCTCCCCACCCACCCCCGCCAACGGAAGGCCATTCTGGGAAGAGGGAGAAAAGCTGTCCTCTACAAAGGGGATTCAGACCTGGACTGTTACTTTCCCCACCGATTGAGGTGAACGTGTGAGCGGCCTCTGCCAGCAGTGCTCTTGGCTGCCTTCCACCATTTGCCCAGAGCTGTCAGTTTCACTCCTTTGGCAGCTGCCACACCTGGCCTGGCTCTACTGCTCAGGCTGCAGGCCAACACCCTTCCCCTGCAGCGCTTTCTCCACCACAATCTGGGGGGGGGGGAGGCATTGCGGTGTGGTAGCATTGCACACCTCAGGCTCCCTCCCCACCCTCTGCCAACCAAGGAAGGAAGAGCTTCGAGGTGGCTATAGGGGGGCTGGCAGTGGCCTGAGGCAGTATGGCTTAGGAAGCCCCTCAAGGCAGTGGAGTGGGGGGGGTGTTTAGGGCACCTGGTGGGGCTTTGGGGTATGAGATGGGGGGCTCAGCACCCAAATCACCACTGTTCCCAGGAAAGTGTCTTTAGGACTGAACTATAGATTGAAATACCATTTAAATGTGCTCCATATGTAAA
This sequence comes from Gekko japonicus, assembly GCF_001447785.1. Classification (NCBI taxonomy): domain Eukaryota; kingdom Metazoa; phylum Chordata; class Lepidosauria; order Squamata; family Gekkonidae; genus Gekko; species Gekko japonicus. The sequence goes on from NW_015167625.1 coordinate 3,716, forward strand.
ACACGCACACACGCACGCGCACACAAAAAACCCTTACTGCAAATAAATAAAAGCTATTACATCATGAAGAAAGCTTCTAGCCATGTGTATTGCCTGTTGTTTTCATTTTCTGCTTGAAGTAAGTATTTCATATAGTGTAGAGTTGCTAACCTCCAGGTGGGGTCCCAGGTCAGACCTGGTAACCCTAATAGTACAGTATTCAAAACTGTAGTGTTATAGTCCATTCTACCAAACCAGCATACTCCCATCTCACATCAGTCAGCTGCTTGCATAGACGAAGGAGTCTGGGTTGTACAGCATGGGTCCACCAGCCCAGAAATGCCACAAATGCTGGTAATTGATGGACTTTGCATTTTTACCTCTTTTCTTCCTCTGCCATCTGCTGAATGAGGTTTTACTTCTCTGTCTGATGTAGTGAGCTGTAGCTTGCAATAATCTACCTTCAATAAATCTGTTCACTTTTAAGGACCCATGAGATTGCTTTTTGTGTCCATAACAGTTATGTAACCCTTCAGCCCACAGTAATACCCCATTCATATCAGAGTCTCTGGTTCCTTTTGAATATCAAAGTAAATCTGGACTTTGAGGAAACAGTTGAAGTGGGGATTTACTTTACTGTTAGTTTCTGTTCCACACTACATTACTGCCCTCCTAGTTTCAAAAGTTTCCAGTACTTTGTCTATCTTGGGATACTTTTTCATTCGAGTGGATGCAAACAGATTGACTCGCTCCCTAGCTCATGTTAACTCCTGACCTTTTTAGTTATTCTGCTGCTTTTAACCTTTTCATCTGCTTGGTCTTCTGTCTTGCCTCGTCAAACATTTTTTGGCTTTTAGCCACCTAGCTGTAGTTTCCTATCTTGTTATCTCTTATTTGTACTTTATCTTGCTGCTTATGTTCACCACACTTATCTTCCATATAATGTTCGTCTAATGAAGGTATAAGCTGGTTAAGTAGACCCCACTGGACCCAGCCTTGCTGCTGATTAATCAGAAGTAGCAGAATTCAATAAATGGGGGCAGAGTGGGAGATTTTTGATCTCCCCAAAAATTCATCATATATGCATGGAAATCATATATGCAAAAAGATCTTCGGGTGGACCGAAAGTTAAATATGAGCAGCCAGTGTGATGCAGCAACAAAAAAGGCTAATGCGATCTTGGGGTGTATCAACAGAGGCTTAACATTCAAATCACAAGTTGTCATGAGGACCAATGTACACTACATTGGTCAAGCTGCACCTGGAGTATTATGTACAGTTGTGAAGGCCTTATTTCAAAAAATATGTGGACAGAATGGAGCAGGTACAGAGGGGAGTGATGAGGATGATCAGGGGCCTGGAGACCAAGCCTTATGAGGAAAGGCTGAGGGACTTGGGAATGTTGAGTCTGGAGAAGAGGAGGTTGAGGGGGGACATGATTGCTCTCTTTAAGTATTTGAAGGGCTGTCAGAGGGGGGCGGAGCGATAGTGGAGCTGCGCAGTCACACCCGACATTGCCTCCATGACAAGCTCCTACAAAAGAATTAAAAGTTTTAAAAAACCAACGGACTGCAATTCAAATATTTTAACCTTACCAAAACGATGGGGAAAACTAAGGGACCAAAAGGTGGCAAGACCTCACAGGGTGTCTGTTGTGGGAAGGGAAGGGAAAGGAGTTTGTAAGCCGCTCTGAGACACCTTTGGGTAGTGAAGGGTGGGGGTATAAATCCAATCTCTTCTCTTCTTCTTCTAAAGAAATAGCTGAATTGAAAACTTTTGAAGGATGGGAAAAAAGCAAGCTAATGTTGTTAGAAATTACATAGCAGGAAACCAAAGTAAAATTTCATGGAATTTCTCTGAACTTTGATTTAAACAAGAACCTTACTGTTGCTTTAAACGAGTGGCTATAGGGAATTATACAGATTCCGGGGCCAGTGGTAAACAATGCTTACCATTTAAATCCTCCCCGAACGGGCTCGCCAGCCCTGATACCTGATATCATGGCAGAACTTAAGGACATGAAGACTAATTTATTATTTATTTATTTATTTAAATATTTCTACCCCGCCCTCCCCGCAAGCGGGCTCAGGGCGGCTTACAGGGGCATTACAGCCGATACATAAAATCAATAAAATCCAATAAAACAACCAATAACATATTAATAACAATAAAGTTGCAGTCTCAGGAACTCACGTACTTTGGAAAAAGGATTAAGTCTTTATACTTCTTCCTCTTCTTCCTTATTTCAAATGGGATGTCTTTTAAAACCCTGATGGTGTTGCCTCTGATTTTCAGGGGTGTTCCTGTAGTTGCTTTCAGGATAGAATCCCTCATGTGTCTCTTTGAGAATCTAACCACTATGTCGCCAGGCAGATTATTTTTCTTGATGTAAACAGAATAGGCCCTATAGACCACATCCATTTCACTTATAAGGTATTCCGCTTTTAAATCTGTAACTGGAGCTAATGCATCGCTCAAAAGTTTCTTTAGATTCTCGTCTTTTACTTCAGGGATGCCTTGGAACTGGAGGACCAGATTAGCTTTCTCCATTTGCAGTTGTAAAAGTTGAGATTCTTCCGAAGCTTGCTTCCTTTATAGTATTTGCACCTTTTTCTTGACTTTTTTAGAGTTGGCATCTATTTCCTTTACTTTCTCAGCTGTTTGCTCTGTATTTTTTGTAGTTTCAGATAGTTATAGCTGCTGAGTTGCAAAATTCTGGTTTAGAGTTAGTCATCTGATCCAGTAGAGGGTGCAAAGAGTCCTCCAAAAGTTTAGAGAACTCAGTGGTCTCTTCCATTCGTGGGCTCATGCTTCCCTGTGGGTTCACTTTTGCTTGTTTGTCTCTCTTCGCTTTTTTCCACACCATTTTTATGGATTGTTTACTTTTGCCAAAACTTGCTAAAGTCTCTGAAATTCGCTCAACGCCTCTGGTAAGGTTCTTAAAACAAATTTCAATGCTTTTAGTTCCGTCCCCCCCTTGCTAAATCACTTTTTAGTTCATGCGTATGGGAGGGCCCCCTCCCCCGCTCACTTTTCTCGCCGTTCTCAGGGGGGGACTTTCTTTTTAAATTGCCGGTATTTCGCTTTCACTCAACTCACTGTTCGTTGTTGGTCATAAGACCTCACTCAAAATGCGTTTTAAACACTCAATCTCCAACACTTGTCCCGGTCAGCGGCTCTAATTCCATTCGGACGCATAGCGACAGGACCGTTGGGGCGGAGGAGCACCTCAATTCCCCACCATCATGCTGGCGAAGAGGCCACCCTTCAAAAGCTCCATGGCTGGGAGCCTTTCACAAAGGCTCCGGGGGGGGGCGAACAATTGCCCCCCCAACTGCTAGTGTGCAGATCACACCCCTGGAAGATCTGGGAGGTGCGTCTGCCAGCGTGTCGCCATAAACTGGAAGTCAATTTGTTGAAGACTTGATATGTTGTATGCAGGATGAACACATTTATGCTCCCAAAAAATTAAATTATTCCATATAATCGTGTTCTATACAGAGGATGACCCTATATATTACTGTGGTGGTCAATATTACTAAATAAAAATGATGGTTTCTGATATGAGGAAACATTGGGACTGCTATATATTATCAAAAAGAAGTCCTAACTTTCATGGAGATATCTGGCAGATCCCCAGTAGATTTCAGAGTCGTTTTAGGAACATTTTTCATGCAACACACCTGAGAGAACTAACACATGCCAGCATGATAGTCCTTCCAACCTGGAAGCTCTAGGGCTAGTCATAATTGTTTTCTCAGCAGTCCGCCCCCCAAGCATAAAGCTTGTGGAGAAGCCTCAGTCCCTTCTTTCCACCCCGCGTTCGATGGTTCCGTTAACAACGAACCTCTCCACTAGGGAAGATCCCACGGCTGTTCCAGTCCTGCAATTCCACTCCCCCTTAAGAGTGTTTGTCGGGACCCCTCTGTACTCACCCCCGCAGGGATAACGAATGACTCGTCTCTTTATGTTGCGGCGATCCACCGGTTCCCCGTGGGTACGCTCACAATCAGGTTCCTCCACACCCCTTGAGGATAGTGTGGGGCAGGCCCTCCTCCCCGAGGAAGGGTAAGGCCACTTTTGGCCTCAGTAGATGTTAGGTTAGGCCTGTAAATTGCAGGTTACATCAATCACCTGAAGGAAAGAAAAGGAGGTTCAGAGCCTGGAGGGAAGGATTGCTACCCTCAGGGCTGGCTCGCTCACTAGGTGAGCTAGACTATCGCCTAGAGCACGGGGCCATCATGGGGGCACTGGAGGATAGTGTGGGGCAGGCCCTCCTCCCCGAGGAAGGGTAAGGCCACTTTTGGCCTCAGTAGATGTTAGGTTAGGCCTGTAAATTGCAGGTTACATCAATCACCTGAAGGAAAGAAAAGGAGGTTCAGAGCCTGGAGGGAAGGATTGCTACCCTCAGGGCTGGCTCGCTCACTAGGTGAGCTAGACTATCGCCTAGAGCACGGGGCCATCATGGGGGCACTGGACTGAGCCACCCTTCCCCCCACCACCCGCCAAAAGCTCGCGCTGCGCGCCCTAGCCATCACCGCCTTTTCACCCCCCCGCATGAGTGCTTCCCACTGAGCCAGGCTGATGGGAAGGCGAAGGGCAAAGGAGCCGGGGGCGTGGAGGGCGGGTTTGCGGGCCCCAGAGATTGCGCCCCCACTCACCCTGCCCCCGGCTTTTGTGGCCGAGACAGGGTAAAACCCAGAACAGCCTGGTGGGGCGCTTCCTTCGCCCCTCCAAAGCCAGATTCGAAGGGGCTCTGAGCAAGGCAAGCTCTCCCGTCGTGCGGGGGGGGGGACAACTGGCGCCGGGCCTCTGGTCCGAAAGAGCCAGAGGGAGAGCCTTCACCACCTCCTCCTCCTATCCCACCCCGGCAGGCAGAGGACTTTTTTTGGGGGGGAGCCCAGAATGGGGCTGGGGAGAGGAACCGAATCACTCGCTCACAACTTTAATGCCAGTAGCTGCTCACAAAGCAGGATCTTTGCTCACAAGACTCCACAGTTTAGAGGGAGTATTGTGCGGGAGGGACCTGCCCATGAGAGAGGAGGGGGCAGGAGGGGGGAAGAGGGCTCTTCTACCCCCCCACGAGCATTTCTCACAAGAAGACTCCACAGCTTAGAGGGAGCATTGGTTGGGGGGGCCCGCGGCACTGCCGCAGCCCGCCCCAAGGCCTTCCCCCTGTGGACGAATGTCCTTTCAAGTCCGGTGGATGATCCATGCCCAAGAAGAAGCGCCACTCTGGCTTGCACTTGGCGAGCGCTACCGCGCACTGGCACTAGGCAGTTTGCTGGTCTGCTCGCTGGGCAGCCGCCGTGACTCCTTCTGGGGGCGGGGACCTCCCTCTGCTGCCCCACCTGGACTTTCCTCTTGTGGTGATGTGGCAGCGGCAGGTGGAGCACTCCGCTGGTACAGAAAGGAATAAGGCAGCCTCAAGCAGCCAGGGGGCAGCATGGAGTTTCCCTCCCATTGCTTCAAGGGGGCATCTGGCACAAGCGTCTCTTTGTCACTGACCCGATGGAGTTTGCCCACTTGTCGGGAGGGAGGGGCTCTCCCTGTATGGACCAAGATGGGGTTGGATGCAAAAAGAGCACACAGGGTCGGCATGGGGGGAGGGCGCCACAAGGTAGCCTCAGCTAGTGCGCAGAAAACCATTGGGCCGGCCCTGGCTACCCTTCATGAGATCAAGGAAGCAGAGGATTTCAGTATCAGAAGCCATGAGGCCCTGCATCATGATGTGGAGACTGGTCAAAGGGACAATAGAGTGATTGAATACCCTAATGAACCTCCTCTGAGTGCTACAGCATGAACCCAAAGGTGTTGAGCAAGACAGTACTCGGTGCCATTGGAACTCAGAAATTGATTCCAAGTCCTTATGGTGGTGACTGAGACAGAGGCTGTGATCACACACACTAAATAATCCACTTTCAATCCACTTTCAATGCACTTTCCAACTGGATTTTGCCAGTTCACACAATAAAATCCAGTTGGAAAGTGCATTGAAAGTGGATTATTTAGTGTGTGTGAATGTAGCCAGAAACACTGGCAGAGGAAGAACCATAAGGATACTGAAAACATGGTGAGGAAGGCATGGAGATATGAAGAAATGACATTGGAAGGAAAAGGAAAGTGTTGATCACTGGTGACTCACTGCTGAGGGGTACAGAATGTCATGTGTCCAAGCCTGACCCCCTGGCTCAAAAGGTGTATTGCTTGCCAGAAGGCACAGATTAAAGATATTGCAGACTGGATGCCAAAACTGATCTAATCCATAGATCATTACCCATTTGTGATTGTCCATGAGGGAACAAACAACATAGTTGTGAACACCATCTCAAGCATTAAGTCTGAATATGAAGTTCTCAGGATGAAGCTGAAGAGAATTGGGGCATAGATGGTATTCTCTTTGATCCTTCCCATCAGAGGAAGAGGAATGCAATGGGAACAGAAGATAATGGACGTGAACCACTGGCTGCATCGGTGGTGCCAACAGGAGTGATTTGGATTCTGGGACCATGGGCTAGGTTTTCTGGAAGATGGCCTACTAGCATGTGATGGTCTTGTCAAGGTTGGGGATGTGTTTGGCAGGAACCTGGGGAGATTCATCAGGAGGACTTTAAACTGACACCACAAGAGGAAGGAGATGACCAACATAGGGATTTCAGTGAAGAAGTGCAAACAGCAGAGGCCCACCTGGGAAGGCCAGGTCTAATGGAGCCAAAGGTGCAAGGCTTCAGATGCCTATGAACCTGATGCCAACACCCTGAGGGCACTACGGTTCTTTGACTTGTGTGGCTAGCCAATAAACCACACAGTAAAACAATTATCCAGGCAGTAAAAAGTAACAAAAGCATTTATTTTAATAAAGGAACACCTAACAGCTCGTAGATGTTCAATGTGTTCTAGCCGGGAGCTTGCTTATATGCTCTTCTTGATCCTCCTCACTTTACATCATCATTGACATCATTTAGACATGCTCAATTCAGATTTCTTTGTCTGGTGTGTCACATATTTGACACACAGGATGTTACTTGGCCGCATCTCAACTCCTACAATGTAGGAGCACTGCTCATTAAAAATGATGGATGTATTCCCTTTTGGCTAGTTCTCCAGACGTTACCTTTGAATGAACTTTATACACATAAAAAGGCTAAGTTCATTTTCAGTATAAAATCTATGAGTTCTGTTACAAAATTCATTTTCTTATATTTATACAGCCATATATAAGTATAACAATATTCCTAAAGCATTTTATAAACTTATTTTCATTAAAAGGTATACAAAATATGAAAACATATATCATTACAATGACATTCTAAAGAATTAAACCCTTTACATGAATTCTTTTAGAGTTTTAAAGTAGTCTATGGCATAAAGCTCTTGTAGATGTACTGAATCTATCTGTCATTTTTATTTTGGTCCATCAGAATATTTTTGATAATTTTATAAAGCTCCTTTTATCTAAATTAAACTTTTAATTTGTAAAACACACCACCTTATTTTAGCCAACAGAGGCCCTCCTTTTGTATAATATAAATGGTGTATTTCTTTTATAATTGGCTTCCAGTATCTATGACTTAAGATCCACCTGAATTTCTTAATGAACAGGTGTGCATGATTGATTACTTTGTTTTCTTAAACCTTTTGGTATATCTCACAACTTTCTGCTTGTTAGTAGTTATGGATCTTTGCCAGGTTAGTTCTGAATGTATAATGATTTCTCTTTAGGCGAGCATCCTTTTTGTCTTAAGCTTAATAACTTTCTATAGCAAAGCTTAGAATTAATATAGTTGCTTTTACAAATATCTTATAAATATTCAGCCTTAAACACAATATAAAGTTCTAAAAACACACACAATCAGATCAAGAGAAGGGATTTCTCTCTGTTACACTATATAGCTGTCCTCTGTTTTACCCCAATTTTAGACTTTGCCAACAACATAAGTCTTCTAACTGACAATTAATTAGTGCAGTGCTTTCACAACAGTCCAGTTCATGTAAGTGTCTATACAAACAGAGTATTTTCTATTTTAGAATAATAATCTACAAAAGGCAAGTATATAGATATATTGCTTATAGAGTCCAATAATTCAATATTAATATATTAGAGTATTCCAAACTGGAGGAAAGAGAAGCCTCTTTGATGTTTCCTTATTTAAAATGACTAAAAATCAGAAGCTGAAATAAACTTCTGAAATCATTCTCTGAAGTAGGGAGGTTCTCATAAATCTCCACCTATGATGGGTCCTAATTGAAAATTGGCTAAGCTAACCGGGCAGAAACACCTGCAGTTAGCTCCCAAATCTTTCTTTGAAGCAAGGGCTGGAACATGTCAATTAAGTTTGATTTAAAACACCTGTGTTCTTTACAACTCAAACTGATTGTTAATTCTCCAGGAGAGTCCCAAAGAATTTCTCCCAAAGGTTTCCTGGAAATTAACAATAATCAATAGAAAATCATTTGAACCCTAGGTATCCCCTACAAACCAATGTCCAAAGCTTGGGCAATAAGAAGGGAGAGCTTGAGCATCTAATGCAGACAGAGGGATATGATTTAGTAGGCATTACAGAGACTTGGTGCAGTGATTCCCATGATTGGAATGTAGAGTGTCGAGAGTCACGCAACTTCCTGACCTGCCTGGCCAACAACTTCCTTTTTCAAATGGCGTAGAAAGCTATGAGGGGCTCAGCCAAACTTGATTTAATATTAACCAACAGGCAAGAGTTGGTAGATGGGGTGAAGATGGTGGGGTTCTTACAGAGAAGTGACCATGTCCTCCTAGATTTATATGTTAGATTTTAGTAGGGCAGACTTTAGTGAACTCAGCGGCACGATGAGAGTTATTCCATGGGCAGGAAGGAAGGGAAAGGAGCAAGTAAAGGGTGGGCTGTCGTAAAACAAGAGGTCTTGCAAGCTCAAACCATTACTATTTCAACAAGATGGAAACATGGTAGGGGTCCACAAAGCCAAGGTGAGAACTCCATGATGAGCTAAGGAAGAAAAAGGAAATGTTAAGAAATTGAGAGAAGGACATACCTCTGAAGAAGATTATGTGAGGATTGCTAGGCACTTAAGAGAGGCTAAAAATGAGTGAGTTGAGGTTTTCCAGGTAGGCTTGCTGCAACAAGAAAATCTTCTTCAGCTATGTGAGCAGCAAACACAAGGTAAAAGAGGTGATAGACCAACTGTTGGGTGAAAATGGAGAAACTCTTAACAGAGGACAGAGAGAAATCAGAAAGGCTCAATGTCTATTTTGCCTTAGTTTTTTCCTTAAGAAGAGAACAGGCTTATCTAGAGGTGGTAATTGGCAAGGCGTGGTGTCCAGGCTGTTGGTTGACATGGACAGAGAGGTTGTTGAGAGGCACCTGGCTGCACTGATACCTTGGGCCAGATGGTATGCACCAAAAAGTGCTCAAAGAACTTTCTAGAAAGCTTGCAGAGCCTTTGTCCATCATCTTCAAGATCTCTTGGAGGCTGGGAGATGTGCCACATGACTGTAGGAGGGCAAATATTATCCCAATCTTCAAAAAAGGGAAGAAGGATGACCCAAGAAACTACAGGCCAGTCAGTCTGATCTCTGTCCCAGGGAAGGTACTGGAGCAGATTTTAAAGGGGTCAGTCTGCAAGCATCTGAAGGACAACTTGGTGATACAGGGAAGTCAGCACAGATTAGTTCCCAACAGGTCCTGCCAGACCAACCTCATCTTGTTCTCTGTGTGACAAATTAACATCTTTTTGTGTTATACCTCTGAGGATGCCAGTCACAGCTGCTGGCGAAACGTCAGGTACTACAATGCCAAGACCATGGCCATACAGCCCGGAAAATCTACAACTCGTGGGAACACTGTTGACATCATTTGCCAGGATTTCAGTAAAGCTTTTAACAGGGTTCCCCATGATGCTTTGATGGGTAACCTGGAAGACTGTGGACTGAACTCTTGGATAGTTAGGTGGATAGGGGTTGGAGAACTGCTCTGATAGAGCATTTGTCAATGGCATCTCATCTGATTGGAGGGTGGTATCAGTGGGGTGCCACAGGGTTCAGTTCTGGGTCTGCTACTTTTCAATATTTTTATAAATGCTCTGGATGAGGGAGTAGAGGGACTACTCATTAAATTTGCAAATGACACTAATTTGGGACGAGCAGCGAACATACCAGAATATAGAGAATTCAATGAGATCTGAACATGCTGGAAAAATGGGTGGATCTGAACAAATTGCAATTTAACAAGGATAAATGCCAAGTTCTACATCTGGTTAACAAAAATGAGGAACATGCATACTGGATGGGGGATACACTTCTGGGTAGCAGTGTGCATGAACAAGATCTTGGGGTAAGGGTGGGCCATGAATTAAATGTGAACAGCCAGTGTGATGCAGCAACAAACAAGGCTAATGCAATCTTGGGGTGTATCAACAGAGACATAACATCCAGATCGCAAGATGTGATAGTCCTGCTGTACACTGCATTGGTCAGGCTACACCTGAAGTATTGTGTGCAGTTCTGTCAATATTTTTATAAATGCTCTGGATAAGGGAGTAGAGGGACTACTCATTAAATTTGCAAATGACACTAATTTGGGAGAAGTAGTGAACACAGCGGAAGATAGAAATAGAATTCAATTACATCTGAACACACTGGAAAAGTGGGTGGATATGAATAAGATGCAGTGCAACAAGGATAAGTGCAGAGCTCTACATCTGGATAATAAAAATTAGAAGCACGCATACTGGATGGGGGATACACTTCTGGATATCAGTGTGTGTGAACAAGATCTTGCGGTATAGGTGGACTGTACGCTAAATATGAGCAGTCAGTGTGATGAAGCAGAAAAAAACACACGCTAATGTGGTCTTGGTGTGTATCAACAGAGGCATAACATCCAAATCAAACACTAATGTGGTCTTGGTGTGTATCAAAAGAGGCATAACATCCGAATCATCCAAATCATAGTCCTGTTGTACATAGTCAGGCTGCACCTGGAGTACTGTGTGCAGTTCTGGAGGCCTCACTTCAAAAAGGATGTGAATGGAGCGGGTACAGAGGAGAGTAACAAAGATGATCAGGGGGCCTGGAGACCAAGCCCTATGAGAAAATGCTGAGGGATTTGGGAATGTTAATTCAGGAGAAGAAGAGGTTGAGGGGGGACATGATTACTCTCTGTCACTTAGAGGAGGGCAGGGAACTGTTCTTGTTGGCAGTAGGACTCACAATAATTGGTTTAAACTATGGAAGGAAAGGTACCAGCTGGATATTAGGGTTTGAGTTTTTTTTACAGTAACAGTAGTTTAGCAGTGGAATAGGCTGCCTAGGGAGGTGGTGAGGTTCCCCTCATTGGCAGTCTTCAAGCAGCAGCTGGATGAACGTTTGACAGGGGTGCTTTAGGTGAATCCTGCACTGAGCAGGGGGTTGAACTAGATAGCCTATATGGCCCCTTCCAACTCTATGATTCTAGGATATGCAGGCAGGAAACTTACTGCCTAAACAACTTTGTGATGCTCTCTTCTCGTTCGATATATGTCATGTCTCAATATACATCTGCCTCTTATTTTTTTGCTGAGTTTCTCAAACACAATTGGTTATTGCCTTGGAAGGAATGCGAAATTCGTAGAATTAAGGTCTTGTAGGGCTGATGTTTAAACTGGTTTCTTGGCTTGTTGTTGAAGGGGAAATCACCTTTAAAATGGTGATACAAAAAGCATATTCCCCATTTCTACCTTGGTACATTTGGTGCCAGTGATATTTGTATGATCCATGCCGTCCTAGGGTTACACACAACTTTCTTGAGCTTCCTGATCAAGTAATACATTTCCAGACTGCAGACAAAATTACAGTGCTGTTAAGAAAACCTTCCTTAATTTCAGCTATCAGGAAGGAAGGAAGGAAGGAAGGAAGGAAGGAAGGAAGGAAGGACAGTTTCTCATCAAAAGTCTGAGAGCAAGAAAAGAGTTAAAGTAATCCAGGAAATTTTGTCCATGTAGCTATCAGACTTGGGTATTTTAAATGCTCCTGTGCAGAGTTTCAGGTCTCGTTATTAGTCACTCACAAAATAAAAGTTTGAGGGTAAGGATGACAGAATTATAATAAAAGTATTATGAGTTTGTATTATGAGGTCATTATTTGCATACATTGTCCATTACTACTCAAGTGCAGCTCTATCCCAAATAAATCTAATTTGAACCAAATCCTTCTGTCTCACTCCCTTCACAGTAAAATGAATGTGACAGGTTCCTTCTTGATCTTTCGGCAGCGTTTGATATTTATGAGTTTGTATTATGAGGTCATTATTTGCATACATTGTCCATTACTACTCAAGTGCAGCTCTATCCCAAATAAATCTAATTTGAACCAAATCCTTCTGTCTCACTCCCTTCACAGTAAAATGAATGTGACAGGTTCCTTCTTGATCTTTCGGCAGCGTTTGATATAGTTGACCATGAGGTGTTAACCCACTGCCTTCCCGACACTGGGATATGGGAGCTTGCCTTGCAGTGGCTGACCTCCTTCCTTCAGGGTTGGGAACAGAGGGTGGCACTTGGAGGGGAGTTATCCCAGCAGCACCCACTGGAATGTGGTGTGCCACAGGGAGCAATTCTCTCCCCCATGTTGTGCAACATCTATATGCGCCCCCTTGCCCAGATTATCTGGAGGTATGGGCTGAGTTGTTACCAGTATGCGGATGACACCCAGCTCTATCTACTGATGGACAGCCACCCAGACATGGCCCCAGGAGATCTGGACGAGGCGTTATAAGCTGTGGCCGGATGGAGGTCCTGCACCTAAGTCACAGGGGACTGAGTCAGGGAATCAGGCTCCCAACCTTCGATGGGGCTCCATTGGTGCCAATGTCAAGAGTGAGGAGCCTGGGGGTGTTCCTGTATGCCTCCCTTTCTGTGGAGGCCCAGGTTACCACCACTGCCAGGGCAGCCTTTTTCCATCTGAGACAGATCAGGCAGTTGGCCCCAGGACCTAGCTATGGTCACTTCCATCCTGGATTATTGTAACTCTCTCTACGTGGGGCTGCCCTTGACTCTAATCCAGAAATTGCAGCTGGTGCAGAACGCAGCAGCATGGGTGTTAACAGCAATGGGCTCGTATCCACCCAGTGCTGCGTGAACTGCATTGGCTGTCTATTGAATTCCGGATCCATTTCAAGGTGCTGGTGCTTACCTTTAAAGCCCTTTACAGCCAGGGGGCAGCATACCTTTGAGACCACCTCTCCC
>NW_015167625.1:17943-25583 GCF_001447785.1 Gekko japonicus
GGGGAGTTATCCCAGCAGCACCCACTGGAATGTGGTGTGCCACAGGGAGCAATTCTCTCCCCCATGTTGTGCAACATCTATATGCGCCCCCTTGCCCAGATTATCTGGAGGTATGGGCTGAGTTGTTACCAGTATGCGGATGACACCCAGCTCTATCTACTGATGGACAGCCACCCAGACATGGCCCCAGGAGATCTGGACGAGGCGTTATAAGCTGTGGCCGGATGGAGGTCCTGCACCTAAGTCACAGGGGACTGAGTCAGGGAATCAGGCTCCCAACCTTCGATGGGGCTCCATTGGTGCCAATGTCAAGAGTGAGGAGCCTGGGGGTGTTCCTGTATGCCTCCCTTTCTGTGGAGGCCCAGGTTACCACCACTGCCAGGGCAGCCTTTTTCCATCTGAGACAGATCAGGCAGTTGGCCCCAGGACCTAGCTATGGTCACTTCCATCCTGGATTATTGTAACTCTCTCTACGTGGGGCTGCCCTTGACTCTAATCCAGAAATTGCAGCTGGTGCAGAACGCAGCAGCATGGGTGTTAACAGCAATGGGCTCGTATCCACCCAGTGCTGCGTGAACTGCATTGGCTGTCTATTGAATTCCGGATCCATTTCAAGGTGCTGGTGCTTACCTTTAAAGCCCTTTACAGCCAGGGGGCAGCATACCTTTGAGACCACCTCTCCCTATACGAGCCCTGTAGGACACTGAGGTCCACAAATCAACATCTTCTGGCAGACCCCGGCCCCAGGGACGTCTGTCTAGCCTCGACCAGGGCCAGGGCTTTTCCAGCCCTACCTCTCATATGAGATCATATGAGCTCCCATATGAGATCAGGGCCCTGCGAGATTTACTACAGTTCTGCGGGGCCTTCCATCGGGCTTTCAGTTGAGGCGGAGGACGTCCCTCCCTTTTCCTGGCCAACCCCCCACCAGTGGCCTGGGTTTAATTTGACATTGGGGCACCACTGCTATATTTAAATTAATATGACATCTGAATAAATTACTCTACGTGGTATTTTATGTTTTTATGATTTTATGATCTGTGATTTTATGTTGTTTTAATGATACTGATGTAAACCGCCCTGAGCCCACTCACAGGGAGGGCGGTATATTATAGTGATCCCATTGCGTAGAGATGTGGATTCCCCTGGGGTTATGGGCTGTTAAACACCAGACCTCTGGTTTTCCAAATTTCATTTGAGGTTTGACTGTTGGGTTTTTTTCTTCTTCAGATCAAAATATAGATTGCTCTATTCATGTGGTTAACATGGGAATTTTCACTCTTCATTATAGTTCATTTTTTCCATTTTATATGCTTTGGAAAATCTAGGGTGCTTAATTTTGCATTAATAGACAGCCTTTATAGGTATGTTTAGTGCCCACAAACAACACTTTGGTATAATTCCTTGTAAATTTAGAAAAAGAGAAGAACAAAATTTTGCCAGTTCTCTGCCCGGTTCTGCTCCCTTAAACATTCTTAAATTGGATCATGTGCTGCCATCTATTGGAATGTGCTAGAAACAACAGACTACATCAATCATATGCCATTCTTGGAAGGACTAACTGTACTACCGTGCAGTGGGATGTTTAAGAGAGCTGGAATAACAAAAGAAAACAAACAAAAGATATTTACCTTGTTCTGCAATATTTTTAGTAGTTCTGTCAAACTTACCTGGAAGTGTAATAGGGTGCCAACTGGATGCATCCTGTGTTATTTCTGACACCAAGATCATGCTGTTGGTTTATGATGAAGGAGGCTGTGATGGACAGAGTGAAGTCCATCCCCTTTTACTTCTTCTGTCAATCCACCTTTTACCCCATTGGTGCGGTAGAGAGAGACAGAAATAGCCAATCAGAGTAGTGAAGGATGGGGTATAAATCCAACCTCTTCTTCTAGGAATTTAATTTCTACAGCATGACTCGAGCACATGTTTACCTAGTCAATGTGGGGGTAGTTGAAGTTTCCCAGAATAATAACATTATCTGATTTAGTCACCTGCCTTATTTCCTTCTCTATCTCAAGAACAGCCTCAAGGGTTTGATAAGGTGGGTGATAGTAATACTCACTTTTAAGTAACCCTTAGGGCTCAGTATTTCCACCCATATCGCTTCCGTTGGGGAGTTAATTCCCTTGATGTTTTCTAACTTATTTGATTCTGTGCCCTCTTTGATGTATGTTAGCATAAATAGCCTATATGTGAATGCTACTTTCCCATGGTGGTGCTCAACATGGAAATCGTAATATTTATAAACAATATTACTATATGGTTGGACTATGTGGAAGACCCTGATGCTGCGAAAGATTGAAGGTCAAAGAAGAAGGGTTTTAAACGCTCGATCTCCTGCGCTTGCCCCGGTTAGCGTTGCTTAAGTCCATTCGACCTCTCAGCATGGAGAACCATCGGAACGGAGAGGTGCCTCAATTCTCCAGCATTCTGCCATTTTAAAAGACAATGATATATCTGACTCAGTTTGTAAAGGGATTAGTGGAATTAAGACTTGATGTTTGTGTATGATTAGAAGATCTCCTCTCTTGGGTTTTTAGGTATTAGTGGGTATCTTTACTTTGTCCCTAGATGTAGTCCCTTATCCTATTTCTGTTGTAGTTTGTAGTGTCTATAAAAATGTAATAAAAAAATCCCCTTCGGGGAGCTCAAAAAAAAAAAAAGAAGAAGAAGGGGATGGCAAAGGATGAGATGGTTAGGCAGTGTTATAGATGCAATGAACATGAAGTTGAGCAAACTCTGGAGGATGACAGAGGACAGGAGGGCCTGGCATGATGTGAACCATGGGGTCGCGAAGAGTCTAACTTGACTGTATGACTGAACAACAACAAGAAGAAGATGTGAATTGCTGATGGTCTTCCTGTGGTGGGTGTTATTTGTGGCTATTCTTCAAACCAGAAAAGTTGGATAGGGTGGAGCAGGGTAAAAACAGTCAATTCCTAAATCAAACCATCACTGTGGCATGCTTCTGAACCTCCCCTTCCAATGGTGCTGACCAGTGTTCCCCCTAAGCTGAGTTAGTGTGAGCTAGCTCACAGCTTTTTAGCCTCTGGCTCACATGTTTTTGTTTTAGCTCAGGCAGGATGGCTCCAGAGCAAACTAATTTATGCAGTAGCCAAATCACTCACTCACAACTTTAATGCCAGTAGCTCATAAAGTAGAATTTTTGCTCACAAGACTCCACAGCTTAGAGGAAGCATTGGTGCTGACATGATCAAAGTCAGGTAAAATGCTGATTTTTCAGATTATTTCAGATTATCTCCAAATCTACCCGATTATTTTGCTTTACATAACTCCAGGAAATTTACCTCAGCTCAAGATCCAGGTTTCATTCACTGTATATACATTCCAGTGGGAGCCACTGGGTAGATCCCACACTCCGTACTTTGAACATAATAGATCTGAAGATAAAGGCAGTAGATCTGCTGTAATGTGATCTGTGAATGTGTCTCATCTTTGGAAGCCTCTGGACTTTATTGTCCACCAGCAAATAAAGCATCCTAGGAGCTTGAGGCCAGTCTGTTAAATTTATATTCAGCTGTAATAATAATAAATAATAATAATTTACAAAGCACGCAGGCGGTGGCTGAGTATATCTGGTATGCCTTCTTTTAGCTTTGCTTGAAAGATGATAGCAGCCTCTAGGGCAAAACCTTATATTTATTATTCTAATGACCATGTACTGTACATGAGTATTTTTAAACTGTTTTTATTTTTGCTTAGATCCCCTCAAGGGTAAAATATCAAAGGACAAAAAGTCTGCTTTTTTGTATCATGAGAGATGAGTTGAGATGTTAACTTAGTTGTCTCGTGACAGTCATAAGCCTCAGGAATAACATGCCTTTTGAGTACAAGGCAAGCTTCATATCTGGCAGGCCAGTTTTAAGTTGAATTCTAGGATAGTGAGAATCCATTCATTTGATTTTCACCTGACTACAACACTGGAATAGGCATGTCTAAACTGAGGAAATCCCCATTTAGTTGCTTTTAAAACTAGCTCAACTGGTTTTATTGTGAAACCATTTTAAGAAGCCATAGTGCAAAGCTGGGTTTGGTTGGTCTGCTCCAGAGGGAAGGCAGAGAGATTTAAGATGTGAATGGATTTACAGCATTTGCACACCAATCATGGCTTCCAGGTGTATTTAAACAACACCGTTTTTGCTTTTAGCAATCTGCTCATTCCATTCCCATGGCAACTTGCGCGGTGGCCATGCTGGAAAAGCTGATGCCCATAGGCTGTGCTTCATGTTACCGCTCCTGAGAACATTCCAACGTGCAATTAAGTTAGAACATCCCCTTTGGATTTATCTGTTTTTGTTTTCAGAGGCATAGAAAACACTACTGTAAGCACCATGCAGCCTTCTCAGAGAGATATGGTATGAATGCAGTTTTAGAAGGGTTGAGGTGATTTGTATTCTCTGTGCTTTAGAAGTGTCACAGATGCCTGTGGCCTTAGACCAGGTTCCTGGCTACTTGATTGCAGGTGAGTTCCTCTGGGTTCCTCTGGGTTCTTCCTCAGCATGAACCCCCTTGCCTGAGGTTCCTGTTTGCCTGCCTTTCTTGGCGTGGCTGTCTTCACCTATGGCTAGGCTTTCAGGAGTGCTCTGATGCCACCCAGACCCTGTACATTACAGCTGCTGCACCAGTCACAAACGAGCTTTATACCAAGGTAAACCAATTAGGTGCTGAGAAAAGCTGAATTATGCAACTTGTTTGTGTAAATTATATACATTGAGTGAGCTGTATGTATAATTCTTTAACGTTAATATCCTACAGATTCACAATCAATATTTTGACAGAAACTTACAAAGATTTAAAGCAAGTTAGTTTAAAAACATAAAACATAATGAATCAGATCCTATTATTGTGTTTTGTGAATGGCGGAACCTTCATCTAGTTCAAGAAGGCTCTGGTGCTGGGACTTCTGGTTTCGGTGCATTGATGGCGGGCACACTCCTTTAAAGCTCTGGAGAGAGTAGCCCGTGACCCGGTGGCAGGGAGAGGGTCTGGCTGGTTCTAGAATCCCACTGGAGCCCTTGTAGAGGGCTCTCAGCCTGGGGCACTGGGGGTGCCTCTCCCAAGGCCAAGGCCAAAGGATCAAGTCTCCCCCCACCCTTATAGGTCCCTGCCACCACGGAACCATTTTGGGCATGAGATGAGCATACCGGACCAGCGAACAACTGACCTGGTGAAAACAAAAATACTTTCTCTTACCTGATGAAGCGGAGCATGAGTAAGATGCCAGCCCAGGTGCCCCCAAGAAAAAGCGGAGAGGGGGAAGCTACCCACCCCTTAAAAACGGCAAAGATTTAAAAGCATTAGAGGGGGCAGAAAGTGGCAGCATTTGAGTGGACAGCTGAATTTAATCAGTACAATGCCAGACTATTAAAGCATTAAAGCAAATAACCTTCTAAAGACTTAAGCGAACTTTTACAAAACATAAACAATGTCCTTTCATGCTGAAAAGATGGCGACGAAAGCAAAACTTCAACAAGGAACTGCCAGCTCAACACGTCCGGTTTCTAAACTGGAAGTAAACTTTGATTTTGTAGGCATGCTGGATACTGCATTGCGACCTCTGGTGGCTCAGATGACTAACATCAGCAAGACCTTGGAGTCTTTACAAAAGCAGCTAAAAGAATCTAACAAAAGAACAGAGGCAGTTGAAAACAAGACTAAAGCAATTGACCAAAGACTGGAATTTGTGGAAAAAGAAAGATCTTCAGATAAAACTCAACTTTTGCAGCTACAAATGGGAAAATCTTCATATGTGTTGAGATTTCAAGGAGTGCCAGAAGACAAATCCGAGAATCTGAAAGATATCCTTAGTGAAGTGCTTGCACCAGTAACAGGCATTAAGGTGGAAGTATTACAAAGTGAAATGGATATGATCTACTGGACATATTCAGAATTTATTAAGAAAAAAACCCTGTCTGGTGAAATATATGTCAGATTCTCTAAGAGATCTATAAGAGATGCAATATTGAAAGCAACATCTTGGACTACACTAAGAATCAAAGAAGAAGACATCAGAATACTAAAAGACATTCCATTTGAAATAAGGAAGAAAACAATACAAGAATTTAACCATCTATCTATGGGAAAATACCACTACCTACCGATGGATACTACCTGAAGTCTTGATGTTCATCTACAAAGGCAAAAAGAAAAGATTGACTCTCTTACTAAAGTGAAGCAGTTTTTGAAAAGACATCAGGAACCCAAAAAGGATACAAAGAACACAGAGGAAAAAGAAGGAGAACTGGACAGTTCGCATGGTTTGGAAAATCACGAAACATCTGTAGATGGCAGCTCAGAAATAGAATCTGAATCAGAATTGGGAACGGCAGCACCCAAACCACCCCGAGACGATAAAAGCAAGAAAACAGGAAGGAAGGCAGAAAATAGCTTAAACTTTAGAAGAAATGTTTATACTACATTATATAATCTTGGATTGTCAATAATTTTAATTTTTTGCATATCGAAATAACAGAATAGATTTTTTATTCTTAACTTGAATAAGAGAAAAGCTTTGACTTAAGATATTAATTATTAGCATATATGGTCATTGTATAGCTGTAATTTTAGTTAGTGTGTAGTTTTGTAGAATCTATGTAGAAAATAAAATAAAAATTATATTAAAACGAAGGCTCTGGTGCTCTGGTGTAAGGAGTCTTCTTCTACCAGAAAAGGTGTGTTCCACCAGAGCAAGGTTCCTTGCACAAGAGGAAGAATCAGATGAACTCCAAACCTCCTGCTGTTGAAATTCATAAGAAATTGTCCCAAAGTACTTCCATGGGCTGGAACTTAGAGGTGCCACCACTTGTAAGGCCTGTGATATGAAAATCCCCATTTGTCATTCAACGAATGATGGGATTTCAACATGATTTCTTCAGCAGATTTTGGATGCACAAGCAGTTGGGGAAGGAATTTTCCTTCAAACGCAAACACACATTTATTTTGTGTAATATTATTCTATTTCTGCCAGTCAGGGAGAATGAGAAGTAACAATGAAAAGCAGTGACGTCTTCCCCTTAAGGTTGGAAATCCTTCTGAGTATTCAACTGTCCATGTCCCACCAGGACTGTCCTTGTTGACATGTAGGTTAGAAACTTGTTTTGTAAAGAAGGGATTTTCAGGATGCTGCATCTGGTGCAAACAACATACAAAGCCCTATCTCTGTATTTCAGCTATTGGCTACTCTCTGCCTTCTCTAAGGGCGCGGGTGTATCTTGCGATTCTAAAATCTTTGAAGAAAATCAGAGCTGCTAGCACTGATTCGTTCAGCCAACTGGCCTTTAATTCAATGCTATCTAAAGACTTAGATCGTTCTTGTTTCCTCAATAACCTACTACTAAGATATTCCATTCCTGATGACCTCCTTAGCTCCTCAACAAATAACTCAGATCTCAGAGAATGGGTATTTAAGCATGATGCTCTGCTAGATAGACACTTAATTTTAAAAACACAGTCTGCTACCTGGTTTAAATCATTTAAGACTGATCATTTTAGATCACCTTATCTGGTTAATATAGATAATCATAACCTTAGAGCAGCTTTTACATCTTTGCGCTTTGAATCAATGCCTACGGCCGTGTTGGTCGGCCATTATAATAGAACACCCAAGGCACAGCGTT
>NW_015167625.1:26649-48383 GCF_001447785.1 Gekko japonicus
CCTGCAATGGGTTAGTTAGTGTCAGTAAAATATCATCCGCAAAGAGGTTTAATTTAAGTTCTTCCTTAGCTATTTGGAATCCCTGAATTCTGCCACTATTTCGAATCCTATCTGCTAGAGGTTCCATTGCCAATGCAAATAACATTGGGGATAGTGGGCAGCCTTGTTTTACTCCTCTCTGAATTAAAATTTCTCTAGTATGCCCTCCATTTATCCTAATTGCTGCTTTGCCATCCCTATATATTTCCCTTATTGTATTTAGGTATGGTCCACTGAATTCAAATTTTTCCAATACCTGCATTAGATAATTATGATTTAAGGTATCGAATGCCTTGTATACGTCTAATTTTAATAAAGTTAAATTTTTCTTATTTTTGCAAAATAAGGCATTTAATATATTTCTCAACGGGTGGGCTAGTCAGGGAGAATGAGAAGTAACAATGAAAAGCAATGACGTCTTCCCCTTAAGGTTGGACATCCTTCTGAGCATTCAACTGTCCATGTCCCTCCAGGACTGTCCTTGTTGACATATAGGTTAGAAACTTGTTTTGTAAAGAAGGGATTTTCAGGATGCTGCATCTGGTGCAAACAACATACAAAGCCCTATCTCTGTATTTCAGCTATTGGCTACTTTTTAAATTCATTTTTGATGTGGCAAAATCGCCACAAAATGGCTTTTCCCCATCATCTTTACTAAGTTACCTTTTCTTCTGAATGAGGTGCTGAGGAGCAAGAACTGGTATTCACCACATCCTAGGGGACTTTAGTCATCAGTGTATCTTCAGGATGTGGTAGATATTCAGCCACCCCAGAAGAAAACATCACTTGACACATTCACCACATATAAAGTGAAGGGGAAAAGCCACCTTATGGTAGTTTCTCAGCATCAACAGTTAACATAAGAATTGGGCCTCAAAGTAAACAAACAAACAAAATCCTATTTCTGTTAACACATTATTGATTATTAAGAGGGGGGGAGGAAAAATTGCTTCAGCTTCAAAACGAAGGTTTCTTCAGGCAAGGGGGCCAATTCAGGAATGCTGCAATCACATGAGTGAACAAGAGGCAACTAATGAGGTGAAGGGGAAAAATAGCTTTAAAACACAGAGGCAGGGACAAGGAGGAAGAATAGGGGGAAATAGAACTGCTGCTGAATATCATCTACCTCTGAATAAATGTAAGTGTGGGCATTGCTGGCTTTTTGTTGGGAATGTTAAGTGCCATGTGAAACCACCATTTCAATACTACTTCCAGTTATTTGTGGAGATAGAATACTTCCGTAGTGTGAAAGGATCCTCACATGGTGAAAGGATCCTCATACTGAAGGATCCCATTTAGTACATGTGTAGTCCATCTGTACATGCAAGTTTTCCCAGTGAGGCAAACAGTGGTTCCCTGTGGCTGCTTCAGATTGAGAAAACGGTATTGGGGAATACCCCTCCTCCTTTTGTGCACTATGGTACTAATCTGAATTGAGCCATCACAACCCAGGGAATTGTGTTTCAAGGCAGAACTCTCAGTACTCATCTGATCAACAGGAACTGGGACAGAAATGGCATCAATCCAGTTAGGCCCTACATATTCCAAGACCCCTGGGACATTCTGACTGGGCTTCTACTAAAGTTGTGGCTATTTGTGGCCATTTAAAATCTGAACATTGATTCTTCTGTGCCCATGTTTTACAAGTTGGATTTGCACATGTTCCCAAACTGGCTGAGAGAACTGCAACACCAATCATGTGGCATATATTATAATAGACCTGTGTTAAGCATTATATGTAGGTGCAACCAGCAGACATTTGAAAACTGAATTACAGGACACAAAAACCAGAGCAGTCAGACTGCTTCACAGGTATAAGTGGACCAACACAGAAGTTCCATCATTACACAATGTGTCAAATGCTGTTTAGCCATAAAGACTGAATGAAAAAAGTGGAATAGGACTATTTTTTGTAGTCTTGAAGTATACTATGGCACATTACTATTCATTAAGTCATTTAGGCCTGCTGGTAAGTTTTCCTGAGGAGCACAGCATATCCTGGCCAAATTAATTTAACAGGTTGTCAGTAATTTACAGCTTCTTCCAAGCAACTGGCATGTTAATTGCTTCAGGAGATGACATACTATGGCTGTCAAGGTTCTGTCAAGGCTTCTCAAGGCCAACGAACACATGGCACTCAGTCATCAGTAGACTTTCCATATTTTTTGTTTCATTTTTACCCAATGTATTGTGAATAAACAAAATGTTTTTTGGGGACTAAACAAGACTTTATCACATGTGGCTTGGCCATTACTCACTAGTGACATAGGTGTGCAGACACCCATTTTATAAAATGTCAGATCTACAGAAACTTTTAGATGGGCTCTGTAAACATTCTGACTATTGGCTTATAATGTTATAAAATGTTTACTTGAACTGTGATGAGTGCTCATTGAGGAGCTTTCTCAGGGGATAAGAAAATGTTGTGTATTTATTAGATAGTTAGCTCTTCCTTTCCCCCCAAGGACTTCACTGTGGCATTTCTTCCTATCTGCCCACTTTATACTCATAACTACTATGTGAGTAGGGTTGGCAACTCTGGGTTGGGAATTTTTTTGGAGATTTGGGAGTGGTGCTGGCCTGGGGAGGGTGTGGTTTGGGGCATGGAGGGACCTCAGCACAGTATAATATAGGCTTGCCAGTCTCCAGGTGGGGGCAGTGGATTTCCCACGTTTGTGGGTTCCTGACAAACTGCGCTTCCAAACAGACATCCAAAATGACATCATCATATCAACAATGTTGGGGGGTGAATCTGACACTCTACTTTTTAGGCAAAACTCTATGATTTGTAGCCATTTTTACCAGCTGCAACTTTCGGATTTGCGACAAAGGCAGCCCCACGTAGAGAGCGTTACAATGGTCTAGCCTCGAGGTGACCGTCGCATGGATCACTGTGGCTAGGTCATCGTGGTCGAGAAAGGGAACCAACTGCCGAGCCAGCCAAAGATGGTAAAAGGCCACCCTGGCAGTGGCTGCTATCTGGGCCTCCATAGATAATGTGGAGTCCAGGAACACCCCCAAACTCCTAACCTCTGATGCTGGCACCAAAGGCGCCCCCTCGAAGGTCAGGAGTGAGAGCCCCAACCCCAAACCACAACGACTCAAACCCAGGACCTCCGTCTTAGCCTGGTTTAGCTTCTTCTTAACTTTACACTAACAACCATTTAATAAAATAGCAAAGATGTTTAATCAACAAATCAATGCAATGGGGCTAGGATTGAAGAACTGGAAAACAATGCAAGCAAGCAAACCAAAACTATCTAATGTCAGTGTAGGCAAAGAACTACCTTAGGAAAAAAGGAGGAGGAGGAGGAGGAGATTGGATTTATAACCCACCCTTCACTCAGAGTCTCAGAGCGGCTTACAAACTCCTTTCCCTTCCCCTCCCCACAACAGACACCCTGTGAGGTAGATGGGACTGAGAGAGCTCTTTCAATAACTGCCCTTTCAAGAACAGCTCTGACAGAACTATGGCTTGCCCAAGGTCATCCAGCAGCTGCAAGTGGAGGAGTGAGGAATCAAACCTGGTTCTCCCAGATTAGAGTCCGCGCACTTAGCCACTACACTTAATCGGCTCTCTCTTTTTTTGGACAAGCTTTTTAATAAATTCCAGCTGAGCTATCCTTGACTTCATAGCAGTCTTGGTTACATTTCTACAGTGCCTTATAAATGGAGAGTAGTAGATTCTGTTGGAGAAAAGCTCTCTAGCTGTGCTATCAAAAGGACAGCATAATATGATAGCAACCTCCAATGTCAATCTTTGGGAGCAAGACAAAAGGGGAGAATACATAACCAAACATATCTAGCTAAAGAAAAAAAATGTTATTTTCCACTGTTGTACAATAATTTTTGTAATTTCATCTCAAATGAACACATCAAAAAGTTGAGGGGAAAAGGAGGAAGAGAAGGAAGACACCATGGGCCAAAGTCTGAGTCATCAAGTATGTTTTCCTCCAGCATATGCTAAAGTTGATAAGTCCAGCTTAGTCTTTAATGCAGCTGAAAGTTCCTCTATCAGTAGTTCATGAAGGGAAACTCCGTCATGATAATATACCCAGTTTTCCCCAGTCCTGTCATACCGCTTCGGGCCACTGGATGGAGAGGACAGCCGTAACTGTTTGGAGTCTGTTTGTTGATCATATATGTTCCCATGTTTCCACCCAATTTAACTGTTAGCACTCCAGTCCCAAAGGAGATATCATAATCTTCAGGAATAAAATGCTTGTCTGCCAAATCCTCAAAGAAATCCTTTAATGACTCCTGTGTTTCTTCAGCAAATTTTTCACAGGTAGTTTCATCTAAAAAGCTCTTGCCATTGACCATCCCTACACTTCGTAAATATATCAGCTGAACTATCTTGGTTTTGACCATCAGAACATGGTCTGCAGAATGATGGTGAGAATCTGGCCAACTGTAAAGGATAGAAGAAGCCGCTGTTGTTCACCTCAGCGGCCGCGCTGCCTCCTTCCGCCATCCAAGGCCCTGGCTCAAACTGTGGACGGCAACACGAACAGCAGCAGAAAAAACGCAGGCTATGCTGGGCCTCCATATGCTACAGACCAAGGACCGCAGGAAAGCCCAGTCTCCTGCAGCAGCGCAAGCTGTCTAGGCATAGTATATTGAAGAGTGGGTCGCAAAAGTAAATGGCATTGAATTGTCTGTCAAACTTTGCTTTTTGTCTGCAAAATGGCAGCATTGTTGCAAAGATGTTGTTATGAAGTTCTTTGCATGCATTCCCAAATATCCGGCTTGTATAATCAATACAGTCAATAATTTTTTTAAAACTATCCAAAGCTTAAATGAGCATCCCAATATTTTTTCCAGCAGCAGCATCACATGAAAGCAGTTCCCAGAACACAGTTTCCTAACCAAAGAGTTGTTAATGCCTGTGTAATGTAATTAATATATTAAAATGGCCAGATTGCATTACTGACGACCTCCGGGGGCATCTGGACTGGGGTGGTTCGGTAGTGCTGCTGTTGCTAGATCTGTCGGCCGCATGGTTAACCACCAGCTACTAGCCCACTGCCTCGCTGATGTGGGGATACAGCGGCTTGCGTTGCAGTGTCTTGTTTCCTTTCTCCAAGGTCAGGGACAAAGGGTGGCACTAGTGTTGTGAGAAAAATAAAATAGTTGGTTCAGAAAATTTAAGACCCATTTATACAGTTAAATTTTATAAAGAAATCATAGTGATTTTCTCCTCTATTTCTGTAACTTTCTAGCAGCACATGACTCCCAACATGATTTTGCTAGGCCTTTGTCTCAAGAGATATCTTTCCTCCGTCATACACAGGAACTAACATTTGCATTACATTGTTCATGAACCTAAAGAATTTGGAAACATTTAGGTATAAAAGATTGGTATGCACCTGCCAGTAAGGCAAGGAAGCCAGAGTATTTGCAATAATAAAGGCTTGCCTGCATGCAGAAACCCACTACACACCTCCAGCCAACAGACAGTGCCTGGCTGTCTGCTCTGAGTCAAGGGAACAAAGAACATCCTGAAATTTTAACATTCGTGTTCTTTGTCATTTAGAGATTTAAATGCTATCTTGCATTGTTTTGCAAAAAGCATCAGGATAGCCCCATTGCCTGTGGAATGTGGGAACATTTCCTAGGCCATGATGGCCCACAATTACCAGAGCAGTTAGATTAATTGATGCAGTTTATTATTTCTGTGGCTCTATCGTAATGTATGGGACCAATATGGTATAAAAGAAGGCCAGAAGCTTCATTTCAGGACTGACTCTCGGAGATCCAGAGAAGGCTTTGCCTTTCGTGATCTCTCTGGGCCAGTCCAGAAGTTTCTGCTGCATGGAGAAATCTTTTTCTATATATATATATAACCACTGACTGTCTTTTTTTCTTTTGAAGTAAGTATTCTGTTTTGTATTTCTTGCATGTCTTTAGCTAATAAACTATTTATTGTTTAAATAACCTTGTGTTGCATTCCAGCTAACTTTCTTTTAACATTCTACCCGCTTTGGTAAGGGGCACTCACCAGACCATTACGAATCTAGAGGTACAGGTAACACTATACAGGGTTAGTTTAGACAAGTGCTACAGGTGCATTCTTACGACATTTCCAAAGAAGACTTTCCCAAGGAAGATACTGGCAACCTACCTCTGCTTAATTACTTTCCTTGAAAACCCTATTGGGGTCACTATAAGTCCGCTGTGACTCGATAGCACTTTACATACATACAACCAGGCTATGTGTTGTTAATGTCATTGGTTGCAATCCATCTAGTTTTTGTTGTGGTTGATGAGTTGTGGTTTTCTCCCCCCCAGAGAAAAGGTAGAGCTAGTCAAGTAGAAATTGCCTAATAATTGGGTCTAATCATTGCTTCATGGTCACTGAGCTCTGACATGGGTAGCCCAGGATAGCCTGATCCTGTCAGATCTTGGAAGCTAATCTGGGTCAGCCTTGGTTCGTATTTGGAAGGGCAACCTCCAAGGAATACCAGGGTCATTTTTTAATATAATTTTTTATTTGGTTTTAACACATTATAGGTCAGGAAGGGCACAAGGGTACAAGGGATGGGATAAGACATAAAGGGAAGTTCCATCAAGTTTATATAAAACCTGTTACAAATGTTTCATCTTAATTCTTTGTTTCCGGATATCTTTCTTTTAAATATTTACTAAAGCTAGTAACGCTTAATCAGATCGCTAAAATCTTCTATAATGGTTCCTGGAAAAAGGTTCTATGCCGTTCAAGTTAGAGTTTCTCCAAATTAATGATAGTTATATTTATTGTTCATGGTCTTCAAAATTTCTTTCCACCCAGTCATAAAATGGTATCCAATTTTTCTCCAACTTTTTGTTTACTTCGGTCTTTTAACAAGTCCGACAATATATCCATTTCGGCTCAGTTCTGCAGGGCCTGCAAGATGGAGCTCTTCCACCAGGCCTTTCATTAGGAGCCGCCCACCACTACCATCAATGGCCACGATTAATATCTGTGGCATAGGCTGGCCGCAGTTGAGATCGAGCCGTACTATCTTGAAGAACTAGAGACTGCTGAGTGGAGTGCTTTGAGCCCTGCATTATATGGCATGCCATATTGCCTTAGTAACTACTGTGTGCACTTTAATTGAAAATTGTTGTTTGTTTAAATGGTTTTAAATGTTTTAAATGTTTATATGAATCTTGGCACGTTGGGCCAAGCAATGTGAGCCACCCTGAGCCCGCTTGCGGGGAGGGCGGGCTGTAAATGTAATCAAATCAAATAAAAAAATTAAAATGTGCAACACTGATAACACGTTGATTAAATGGAACCATTCATGACACTAATCTGTGCTGTTAAATTAGACAGTGACCAGACGATGGCAGTGTAGGACAGCTAAATCTGCTGCAATTACCCTTGGTTGCTTGCTGCAGCAGAGGCCCCTGCAATGCATGCCTATTCCTGGCTGTAACCACAATAGAATATGAAGCTCTTATAGAATATGAAACTTGTAAAACTCTGTTTAATGCTTTTAAAATAAAAATATCTGAAAATCATGTTTTGTTTTCCACCAGGGTTCCATTTGGACCAAATGTCTCATCACCTTATAAACCTGTTTATAATGCCAAGCTCATTCTGAAGCATGAGAAGTAATGACAGCAAGTGTGCTTCGGAACATACTCAGAGTGCCTTTGCTTCATGACTGACTGTAGCCAATCCCTATTTATCTGATCAGGGCTTCAGGGCTAGAAGGTTTTCTTTCGAGACAAATTCGAGCTTAAACCAATTCAAACAAGCTGCTTTCTAATGGGCACCAGCCCTCTTAGGGGGCATACTACATCCGGACAAACATCAGGGGCTGCTGACATACCAGAAGGTGTATATTACTGCTGCCACAGCCGCAGATTACGCCTATGTGTAGGGGTACTTTCAAACATGCAATTTTTTCACAGGATGAAGTAGTGTAGTCAGTAAGAGCATTGTAGCATAGCAGAAAATGTTTCGACAGACTCTCTCAGGCATATTTCACATTGCATTTTATATTATACACTGGTGTATTTTAACTGGACATAAACCTGGGGCCTTTGGACCACAAAAGGGGTAAAAGGAGTGCTCAAAGAAGACAGGGAGACTTCAGAGAAACTGAATACAGACTTTGCATTGGCTTTCTCTGAGGAAAATGTGGGGCAATTACCCGAATAAGAGCAGACCATTTTCAGGAAGACTCTTGGAACAGCTCAGTCAAACAGAGGTGACAAGAGATGAAATTCTGTGGTGCTAATGAACAAACTAAAAACTAATCCGTCATGGCATATACCCGAGGGTTTCTAAAGAACTCCAATGCAAAACTGTTGAACTTCTAATAAAAATATGCACCTTGATGCCAATGCTGGCCTCCTGTTGGGTATTACAAGTTGAAAACACTCAGTATGTCTGGGGTTAAATGTTTGTTTATGTTACTCACAGGAAGTCACATGTTTCTCATGTAACCAATGTTCTTTAGATGTGGATTGCCCGGGAATTTTCTCCCTGATCTAGGAATTTGATTGGGACTAAAGTGTCAAGGTGTATTACCATTTTATGGCTTCTCTTCCCGTCTTTGTTTGGTGTTCTGAAGAAGAAGAAGAGCAGCCATAATCTCTCTCTTCTAGTTTTGTCTTTGTAGTGTAAGGATGTAGCCGATTTAGCTCTTTTGTTATTTTCATCCCAGTTACCCTTCCCATGCTAGAATTTAGTAAAAACTTTATATTTTAATCACACATGGACTCTCAGTCTGAATTATTTTACTCAGGCTCTGCTGGGCTATATTATCTCTGCTAAATACCATTTTTTCCCAATATCTCACTATCACCCAACACCTCCCTTCTGGAGGACTGGAAGATAGCAACTCTTATGACAATCTTTTAAAAAGGGATCCCAAGGAAATGCAGGAAATTACATGCCAATTACTCTAATGTCTGGTTTCGGTAAGTTGGTGGGGAGCTGTTATTAAAAATAGAGCTATTAAACATGTAGAGGAACAAGCTCTACTGAGGAAGGATCAACATGGTTTCTATAAAAAGAGAGAGAAAATGTCTAAGAGGGTACACACAATAGAGAGGTTTATAAAATTATGTGTGAGATGGAGAAGAAGGAGTTCACAGAGACATCAGGGGTGAGAGTTTGGCTTCTATGCCCTGCTTGAAGGCCTTCTCAGGGCATCTGGTTGGCCACTGTGTGAAACATGCTATTGGACTAGGTGGACCACTGATCTGATCCAGCACTGCTGTTCTGAAGTTCTTCTTAAAACAACAACAGTGGATGTGAATGTTTACAGAAGGATTTTTGATAGGCGGGTCACAGGGTAACATCACTGCGCTGCTTAGCCTGGCTCAGTCTGTGAGTTTAGCTGCTGAAACACAAGCAATTGGTGCAATTGGTGAAACACAAGCAATTGGGGTGCTCATCTCCATTTCAAAGCCGAAGAGCCAGCGCTGTCCGAAGACGTTTCCGTGGTCATGTGGCCGGCATGACTAAACACCAAGGCGCACGGAACACTGTTACCTTCCCACCGAAGTGGTACCTATTTATTTACTTGCAATTTCTTGTTTTCGAACTGCTAGGTTGGCAGGAGATGGAACTATAGACGGGAGCTCACTCCGTCATGCGGCACACTCGGATACTGAACTGCTGAACTACCGACCTTCCACAGCCTGCAGTTCAGTGTCTTAACCACTTGAGCCACCGCAGCTCAGGAAAATAAATTAAGCCTTGGTGCATGGCGGCCAGGCCAGGCCTGAGATTCCTACAGTTCTACCCTTTTAATCCTATTGAAGTCAATGGTTTAGAAGGGTGGACCTCTGTTTAGGATTGCAGCGTCGGTGGAACTCAGTTTAGAATTACAGTTGTCCATCTCCTAAAATGCTTTAGCCACCTGCTGTGTCTACTGCCACGGAACAGAACTAATGTACTCACCATCAGGATGGTTTATTTATTTAGTTGTGTATATTTATTTACCCAGTTTTCTCCCCAGTAGGAAACCAAATGATGTCTCCCACCCCTCCATTTTATCGTTGAATCAACTCTGTAAGGTAGGTTAGACTATGAGAGATTGGGGTATATCCTCTCTATCCTCCCACTCCACTGAGCAGTGTTTGAAGCCTTTTTCCAGTTTAAGGTGATTTTCTTCAACTTCAGTGGCTCTTTTTTCAATAGTATCCTTCAAACTGAAGTTGAAGGAAGGCTCCTTGGAATATGGTTGGATCCATCCAGTGACTGGCCGAAGGTCATCCAGTGGCATGAATGGCAGAATGGGGATTTGAACCTGGATCCTACTCTAAACACTACACTACAACGGGTCTGCATGGTGGAATTTTTAAACTAACCTTTCAATGCCTGCTTTTGCATTCAGTGTGTTTCTAATCCCTGCTTGCACTTCTGAGTTCTGAGTTCGAAAAGATGTGATAGGGAATACTTGACAGTAATTCACTTGAAGCTAGAAGGTCTGCATCTAGCTGTTTGGTATTACAGTTACATACTACTGCAGAAAATGTTACATACAGAGATGCTCAGAAACAGTGAAAAGAAATGGTTAAGGGGTTGCTCAGGAAACAAGTTACCTTACTGCAGTGATGGAGACTTCCATTTTAAAATAAAGGTTAATAAGATCATTTACTCCTTTAATTATGATTTATGTTATCATGCATTCATTTTAAATATTTTAAATTGTATTTTCAGAAAGGCATGTTTCAGGGGCATTGCTTCAGGGGGCATTGCTGAGAAACAAGGAAGAAATGGCATCCAGAACAGTAATGATAGGTCTGGAATACGTTCATAAGAACATAAGAACATAAGAGATGCCAATGTTGGATCAGGCCAAAGGCCCATCCAGTCCAACACTCTGTGTCACACAGTGGCCAGAAATACCAGTGCCATCAGGAGGTCCACCAGTGGGGCCAGGACATTAGAAGCCCTCCCACTGTTGACCCCCCCCAAGCACCAAGATGACAGAGCATCACTTGCCCCAGAGTCCCTATGTATACCTTGTGGCTAATAGCCACTGATGGACCTCTGCTCCATATGCTTATCTAATTCCCTTTTGAAGCCATCCATGCTTGTAGCCGCCACCACTTCCTGTGGCAGTGAATTCCAAGTGTTAATCACTCTTTGGGTGAAGAAGTACTTCCTTTTATCCATTCTAACCCGACCGCTCAGCAATTTCATGGAGTGCCCACGAGTTCTTGTATTGTGAGAAAGGGAGAAAAGTACCTCTTTCTCTACCTGCTCTTTCCCATGCATAATCTTATAAACCTCAATCATGTCACCCCTCAGTCGTCGTTTCTCCAAGCTAAAGAGCCCTAAGCGCCTTAACCTTTCCTCATAGGGAAAGTGTTCCAACCCTTTGATCATTCGAGTTGCCCTTTTCTGCACTTTTTCCAAAGCTATAATATCCTTTTTAAGGTGTGGTGACCAGAATTGCACACAGTATTCCAAATGAGGTCGCACCATTGATTTATATAGGGGCATTATGATATTGGCTGATCTGTTTACAATACCCTTCCTAATAATCCCCAGCATAGCATTGGCCTTCTTTATTGCAGTCACACACTGTCTCGACATTTTCAGTGAGTTATCTACTACAACTCCAAGATCTCTCTCTTGATCTGTCTCTGCCAGTTCAGACCCCATCAACGTGTATTTATAGTTAGGATTTTTGGCTCCAATGTGCATCACCTTGCACTTGGCCACATTGAACCCCATTTGCCATGTTGACGCCCACTCGCCCATCTTTGACAGATCCCTTTGGAGTGCCTCACAATCCTCACTGGTTTTCACCACCCTGAACAACTTCGTATCATCCGCAAATTTAGCCACTTCACTGCTTACTCCCAACTCCAAATCATTAATGAACAAGTTAAAAAGCAGTGGACCAAGTACTGATCCCTGTGGTACCCCACTGCTTACACCCCTCCACTGGGAGAACTGCCCATTTATACTCACTCTCTGTTTTCTATTAATTAGCCAGTTTTTGATCCATAAAAGGACTTGTCCTTTTATCCCATGATTTTTGAGCTTACTTAGGAGCCTTTGATGAGGAACTTTATCAAAAGCTTTCTGGAAGTCAAGGTAAACAATATCTATTGGCTCCCCCTTGTCCACATGTTTGTTCACCCCCTCAAAGAACAGTAACAGGTTAATGAGACAAGATCTTCCCTTACAGAACCCATGCTGAGTCTGCCTCAATAGGTTTTGTTCATCTATGTGCCTACTAATTCTTTCCTTAATAATGGTTTCCACCAATTTACCTGGTATCGACGTCAGACTGACTGGCCTGTAATTTCCCGGATCTCCTCTGGAACCCTTTTAAAAGATGGGAGTGACATTTGCTACCTTCCAGTCCTCAGTCCTCAGGAATGGAGGCTGATTTTAAGGAAAGATTACATATTTTTGTCAGGAGATCCACAAGTTCACATTTGAGTTTTTCAGAACTCTCGGATGCATGCCATCTGGGCCTGGTGATTTATCAGTTTTTGAGTTGTCTATCAGTTTTAGGACCTCCTCTCTCGCCACCTCAATCTGACTAGCAAATGCCTTGATGAAGTCATCGAATGAGAGCAAATGCCTTGATGGTGTGAAAGGTGTTCTAGGACAGCTTGTAGTCACTACCTAGAAATGGCTGAGCTTCTTCAGTTATAGTTGCCACAGGTTAATGAGAGATGAAAGGCACATGATGCTGGGATCCATGCTTGATCCCCCCTGACATGGGGAGGTCAGGATTGGGGCTGTGATGCTGATAAGATGCCCCCCATGCAATTTACTAATTAAAATATTCCATTGGGGAAAAAGGAATACAACCCCCCCCCATCTAAAAATACCCAGTTTCAGTTTAGAAAATGGCACAGGTGGAGAGTTAGCTTAGTTCTCCCTTTCTCAGTGCTGTGTACTTACTCTGTGGGTTCCCATGACTTTTTTCTAAGGCCAAACGACATGTCAGGGGATCCCATCGTAGATCTCCAGTGTCACATGCTATTTGACCCTAAAGACATAAACTCCAATAGGAACCACAGCTGCTCAGTAATCATATTAAAGAAATATTCCATGAAAAACATGTTACCCTCCACAGACCCCACTGCCACTACTCAACCCTACTACCTGTGTTGCACTCATTTAGCAGCTGCACAGAGAAAGCACAGTTGAGGATTCCTCAGCCTTATACACGCAACACTCATTTATCTATACCTTTTCATTCTCCTTGTCTGAACAATGAATATCCAGGGATAGGAATGGGACAAACCAGTTGATGAGCCAAAATTCATCACAAACTTGGCCCAGTTTGTAGCCCCCAAACTGATGTTCAGGGAAGGCACCTTCCTCAAAAATTTATCAGACTTTTGTCCAGTTAGGTCTGGCTGTTCATGCCATTTAAACCTAACAGCTGAGTGGCGTGGGTAAACAAATTGCCTGTTAGGTTTAAATGGGAATCCCAGTTTGGTGTAGTGGTTAAGAGTGGTGGACTTTAATTTTGAGAACTGGGTTTGATTCTCCACTCCTTCCCATGCAGCTGCTGGGTGACCTTGGGTCAGTCACAAGTTCTCTCTGTTCTCTCAAGAACAGTTCTCAGCCCCACCTAGCTCATAGGGTGTCTGTTGTGGGGAGAGGAAGGGAAGAAGATTGTAAACTGCTCTGAGTCTCTGAGTGAAGGGTGGGGTGTAAATCCAATTACTACTACTACTACTACTACCTCCTCCTCTTCCTCCTCCTCCTTCTTCATGGCTGTGAGCCATGTCAGTGGGGGGTTTCAGTGAAACAGACCACAGAAATAGGTTCCAGCCATTTTAGCCAAGCAGCAGATGGGCACACATGGCTTTTGCTTTCTGCCGCTTAGAAGCGGGGGAAGCAAAACGGACCACTGAAATGGCTTCTAGCAGCCTAACAAAATCCGAAATTGCCACAATCGCTCCACTTAATGTTGCTTTTAAATCTTCTCCCTGCTGTTCGGGAACTCCTTGAAAACATAGGACATGCATAGATTTTCCCAGTTGAAGTGGAAGTAGTTGATTTTTATCGGTGTTTCTTTCTTTTTTAACTTCTTCCAGTTCTTGCTTAATGTCTGTAGTTCTTGTTTCAACTTTCTCAATCCTTTTGTCTGTCTTGTTGGCTCTTTTTTCCATGTGGGCAACTTGCTTTTGAACAGAATCCAGCTTGGTGTTGATAGCTAACATCTGCTCCAGCAGAGGGTGCAATGCTGCGGCCAGCATATTGGGGAAGTCTGCAGCCGCTTCCTGTGTCTGGGTGAGAGTCATTGGTACAGTACTTCCTGGGGGAAGTTTCTTCTCCACCGCCATTCTCCTCCCTCTCCCAGACATGTTTACAAAGGAGAAAGTTTTATTTTTAAAGTAAAGTTTCTCTGAATTCGGCGCTTCTTGGCTTAAAATGCAGCTTTCAAGCTCAGCAGAAGTCTCATACGGTTAGTTTCATTCTTTCTCTCTTTTCTATAGCACTTAGAAACCACTCCGTTTTGAGGGGGGGTGGAACTCCGACCCTTCCCCACCCTCTGCTCCTTCCCTCAATGATCTGGCAGACCGATACTTCTTCGCTTATATAGAGCTTTGATTAACTCACTGTTTAGGTGTATTCGATTGTTGCAAGAGGCTTATTTTTGCTTATTTTCTTGTCTGCTCATCCGGCGGTCGGCTCTGAGCGTCATACTGGCTCCGGGGCATCAGGACCTCTCGGGAACAGGCAAGCCTCGATTCCTCGGCTGTCGCTTTGGAAGAGGCTTATCCTGGTTCCCAAGGCTGGGGGTCTCCTACAGAGACACAACCCTTCCTGATTGCCTCGGCTTGGCACGTCTCCATTGGACGTTCGATGAGACGAGTCCAAGAGCAAGCCACCATAAACCAGAAACGTTCTTGATGGATAACCAACACAAAATCAACAACTGCTGAACAATTCCTGACTGTGCACCTGAGCACAAGGAAGCAGGTATGGACATGCAAGTGTTCACTCCAGACATATATGGATGCGCCAAATAAGAAATGGCATAATAGCATGTGGGGGTGTCCACGCCCTAAACTGAAGGAGGGAATGAGTCACATATCTGTGATTAGAATTAACTGAGAATACCATTTCAGAAACCAATATTAGCAAAATGCTCTTGTCGTGACTACACTGCCTTAGGTCAAGAGAGATGTTATACCATTACACCAATATGGACAGTGGGGATATTTTCAGAACTGTAGTCCCCAACTAAGTTGTGAGAATAAACCACTTTTTTTTTTTTTGGTTACTGAATTGTCATTCATGTGAAGTAAGAAGGTAATTTTTTTCACACAGAACTTGCTAGCAAGACAGCAATGAACCCAAGATATTCAACATTCTAATAAAATAGTAATGCTGCAAGCTCAGCGTCTCATAAAACATTTACAATCTGCAGCTAGTAAAGTGTAAACAAGAGATTTAAGTCCTGCTGCTGCTTAGACAGATAAGAAACAAGTTTGGAGATGAGCTGCAAGATTATTCCACACAGGTTAGACAGAGGTTCATTAAATGACTATCTGTGTTCTAATTTGCTACAACAAACTTGGAGGGATGTGGAATTGGACCCTTGGAAAGAAGCCTGTCTCTTAACAAATGTTGCTTGCCCACCGTGGCAGTGAACATCCTGGAAGGCAGCTTACTGCAGTTATCATTAAATGAGCAAGGCCTGTACAGGAGAAAAGGACTACTACCTGTGCGAAGTGGATTTCTTCTCCTTTTCCCAGCACAGATTCTCCTACCAGTCTACTGCCACTTCCTAATCCCGTGCAACCAAACATAAAACAAGCTGGGGGTTTGCAGACAAAAAGTTGTGTTCTCTCTCTCTCTCTCTCTCTCTCTCTCTCTCTCTCTCTCTCTCTCTCTCACACACACACACACACACACACACACACACACACACACACACACACACACACCAGCATTGAAAGTAAGAACAAGCTCATTCTTTTTTTTTTTGGTAAACAAATTTTATTTTCAGGAATACAACATGTAAAATTAAATCATTTCATTCTTTCAATTGTCTACCCCATTCCCAGTTCCTCCCCTCCCTCCATTGGCTTCCCACAATGCTTCCACCCCTGCTCCAAATTGCTTCATATCATCAACAATATCAGTTTCTTATCATTACAATCTAAAGATAACATCATTTGACTTAATATTGGTCTAAACATATTAAGTTTTGTTTCACATCCCAGTTCTTTTCCAGATATATTTTAAAGTCACTCCATTCTTGAAAAAACACGTCGTCTTCTTTGTTGTTCAATTTCTTCGTAATTTTGTCCATCTCTGCCATGAACAGAACTTTTTGTATCCAGTCCTCAATTTCTGGTACTTTCTCTGTTTTCCAAAATTGTGCATAAATCATTCTCGCTGTTGTGATTAAGTACCAGAATAAAGTCTTTTTAGTTGTATTGACTTCTTCCATTTTCAATCCTAAAAGCAGAATTTCCGGTGCCTTTTTAAAAGAGCATTTCAAAATTTTTTGCATTTCATTGTGGACTTTTGTCCAAAAGTCAACTGCTTTCTCACAAGTCCACCACATGTGGTAAAATGAGCCTTCATGGCTTTTACATTTCCAACACTTATTTGACATATTCTGGTTCATATTTGCAATTTTTTTCGGAGTCATGTACCACCTATACATCATTTTATAACAATTCTCTCTAACATTGGTACAAGGCGATATCTTAATAGAATTTTTCCACAAATATTCCCAGGTTTCAATAGCCACTTCCGTATTCATATTTATCGCCCATTTTATCATTTGCCCTTTTACAGTCTCATCTTCAGTATACCATTTTAGTAACACTTTATACATTTTAGAGATATTTTTTCCCCCTTCACTCTCCCAAATCATTTCAATCTCATTTTTTTCCTCTCTAAAACCATAGTTTCTTTTGTCTGATCTAAATGAGCCCTGGTATTCCATGGAGGTCTCCCATCCAAGTGCTTGCCAGGGTTGGCCCTGCTTAGCTTTCAAGATCTGATGAGATTGGGCTTGCCTGAGCTATCCAGGTCAGGGAGACATTTTGTATGACTTACACCTTTGGTATGTCTGTGCATCTTATAACAACAAAGTTGGGTCAAGGATCCCCTGGCTCTCATTCCCTTTAGTCAGAGGGTAGCTGCTGGGAATGAATTTCCTAAGCATCCAAGAGCTGGGCTGGCCATTTAACTTACAGGGAAATTTCCTGGTGGGCCACTACCTTAGAAGGCTGCTGGTGGCCAGGAGCAAAGGCCCAGGCCCTTCATCAGCAATGATAGTTGGTGCCAGTTCACCAACTGTCTCTTCCTCCTGAAAAGTGCCAGCAATGTGGGGGGAAACAAGTGGTGAATTGACACCAACTATCATCACCAGTGGATGAGCTGATACTCACAACTGTTTTCATTGCTTTGCTGAATGACCCATGCAGTACTGTCTTGTAGCACCATAAGGGGACACACAGCTTAGTTTGCTCCAAGGCTATTGTCACTTCCCAGTTTACTCCTACAATTCTCTCAGGGGGCTGATTTGCATCAGGACTGTAGTGTAGGGGAAGAAGAGCTTCAGCCTCCCTCCCTGTGCCATTTTCCCAACCCGAAATAGCTCCATAGGTGCTATTTGTTCCATTAGGGAGCTGCATGTGCACTGTGGCAGAGGCCCTCTCAGTAGTCCATTCTGCTGGGCAACAGCACTGCACTTTGTTGTCACCATGGGAACCCTCGGGGAAAAAAATTCCCTGCAATCCTAAGGCTGAATGCATATCTGCAGAAGAATGAAGTGGGAATGGGAATAGAATTCTGAGGTTCTCGTACACGCTGTGCCACTTCTATCTGCACACTTTTAAACGCTCTCTTGTGTAACCAAAGTCTCCCTCTATAGCAGAAGTTGCCAAACTGCAGTTGGGGAGCCGCATGCGGCTCTTTCACACAGTCTTATTTTAATATTAATAAAAGGCAAATTTACATACTTTTCAATAAAATGTGTGTGGACTTCCGGTTTATGGCGACACGCTGGCGGACGCATCTCCCGGACCTCCCAGGGATGTGATCTGCGCACCTGCGAGCCTTGGCAAAAGGCTCCTAGCCATGGGGCTTTTGAGGGGTGACCTCTTTGCCAGCACGATACTGGGGAATTGAGGCGCTCCTCCACCCTGACGGTCCTGCCGCTGAGTGTCCGTATAGATCTAGCCGCTGACTGTGACAAGCGTTGGAGATCGAGCATTTTAAACGTGTTCCGAGCGAGGTCATATGACCAACAATAAACAGTGAGTCAGGTTAAAGCGAATACGAGAATTTAAAAAGAAAGCTACCCCCCGGGAACGGCGAGAAAAGCGAGCGGGGGAGGGGCCCCTCCCATGTGCATGAAATAAAAAATGATATACCAAGGGGGGAGTGGAAGAAAAAGGGTTGAAATCTGTTTTGAGAGACTTAACAGAGCGTGGATAAGCGTATGGGCGAATTTTAGAGACTTTAGCAAGTTTTCATAAAAGTAAACAATCCATAAAGATGGCGGGGAAGAGGGCAGAGAAAGACAAAGTAGCAAAAGTGAAACCAGCGGGGAACATGAGCCCTCGACTGGAAGAGGTCACTGAGTTCTCCAAAATGTTGGCAGATTTCTTGTGCCCTCTGCTGGACCAGATTACGAACATCAAACAACAGCTGACAACTCAGCAGTTCCAACAACATCAAACAACAACCTGGCAACTCAGCAGTTCCAACTGACTGAGACTTTAAAAATAACGGAGCAAACAGCTGAGAAGGTGAAGCCCATGAGCAGCCTGCTGGATACGGTACAGAAAGCTCACACATTCTCTTCCATAACAGGTGCAGAGCAGAATTATTTGGATGCACCTTTGCTGGCAGTCAGTGATGAATGGTGGTGGGTGATATTGTTGCAAGAGTTGCAATTTTAACTTGAGGTACTTGATGAAGTTTTAACTTGATTTTATGTGTTGCAACTATGTTTTTTAACTATATGTTTATATTTTGTAAGCCACCTTGGGCACAGTGGAAATATTTTAAATAAATAAAATAAATATGTAAAGAGAGGCTAAAGCCTCCTCCTGCTACTGCCTGCGTGCAACTATCATTCAGAGGTATACTGCCTTGGAACCAGGAGGTCCCATGTAGCCATCATGGCTAATAGCCTTTTGAATTGGAAAAGCCTCCATGAATTTGTCTTATCCCCCTTTAAAATCATCTAAGTTACTGGCCATCACTACATGCTGTGGGAGCAAGTCCCACAAGTTAGTTATGGAGTCCTCTTAGTTTTGATAATACCTTTCCTAGTTTGTGGTAAATATTCTGTTTAATTATTATATAACTATTATTATTTAAATAGTTTCCAAGCTCCTTAAAGAGATTTGACCCTCTTCACTCTCCTTTCAACTTCCTTTTAAACTAATCCTCTCATTTTTTAGAAGTTTCCTCTTTTGGACTTTCTGGGCAAGTTTCCACTTACATAATTGGTGAACTTAATAGCACTGTGGCCTCTTTTTCCAAATGGCTCAGCAACACTTACATACTGCACTAAGTCCAGGGTCACCTCTCCTCACTCAGTTCTGTAATCCACTGTACCACAGAACAATCATTTATGATATCTAAAAAATCTGGTTTTTTATCTCAACCAAAAAATGTATTTACCCATTCATTGTCAGGATAGATGAAGTCACCTATTATTATTACACTGTCTGCTTTAGTCACCTTCCTAATTTCATTCTCCATCTCCACCAGTCTTAGAGTTCTGATCAGGTGATAGTATGACCCAAATTTTAAGTTACCCCCTTGCACCTGGTATCTTCACCCATAGTGATTCTGTGGTGTAGTTCACTCCTCTTTTGTTTCCTCATTATTTAACTTTATGTCCTCCCTGACATACAGAGCAAGAGCACCTGTATGTCCTTGTCCAAGTTTTCTATAGAGTCAGGACATTATGGCTGCCATGACAACCATGCAGCTCTCCCAGAACAACCTAGTCCCTATTCATATAGCAGAACATACACTTGATCTGGTTTTCTCCGGAGACAAAACACATGGTTAGGTAATTGGAGAATTTTCCATGTTGCCCTTGTCATGAACGGGTCATTACCTGATTAGGTTTAGACTCACGGAACTAGAACCTCTGCAAAAGTGTGTGTGGTGGTCAGTTAGGTCTGCCCCAGGAGGTTGATGGATTCAGATGCTTTTCTGACATCTCAGGAATTTTCTGCTCACCAAGGTTCATGTTCCTGTCACAGCCCTGGTTGATCTGTGGAGTATGGGGATGGCCCAGGCTGTGGACAAGATCTCTCCGGGGAGCCCTCTACCCTCCTGCAGAGCTTGGAATGCTCCTTGGTTTACTGAGAAGCTTGAAGTGACGAACTGGTTGGGAACACAAGTGGAGGATGAAAACCTCAAAGTGAATCTGACAAAGTACAGGTGAGGGTACATCACTGTGTCTCATTTGTGGCAGTGATGGCAGCAAAGTGAGCTCACTTCTCCACTACCATTGCATCTGTGCCATGCCATCCAGCAAAATATTTCTGGGTTGTAATCGGGCTCTTACCCCAGGCTCCTGAAAATGTAGACCTGAAAAAGATACAGGACTGCTTTGATGCTTTTGTGAGGCATTTTGCGGATAAAAATCACTTGCACCAGCCATTAAGTCAATTCCACAGTTCAGTGAAGTTCAGTCTCAGGATGTTATTGGAGTGCAGTCTGGTCCTACTTGTATGGATGACTTTCAATTGGTGAGGCTTGATAAAGAGGGCAAGATGCTCAGCAGTGTGCAGCCCACATTGTTTAGACTTGACCCTTGCCCTTTGTGGCTGTTTGTATCAAGATGGGTTGGGTTAGTTGAATGGGTCTGGCAGGTAGGGTGGGTCTGTAGGAGGGTGTTGTTCTGACTGCCTTGAAAGATTGTGGTCATGCAACCCCTCCTGAAGAAAGTATCCCTGGACTCCACTGACCTGAGCTACTACCACCAGTAGCCAACATGCCATTTTTGGGCAGAGTACTTGAGAGGGTGGTGGCCATGCAGCTTCAGGTAGTCTTGGAGGAGATGCCATTTAAAATCTAGATTTAGGCCTGGGTTTGGGATGGAAATGGCCTTGGTTTTCCTGATGCATCCATCTTGATTTTCCTGATGCATCCATCTTTGCAGGGAGAGTGACAGTGGGAATGACTTCTTGTAGATTCTCTTGGACCTCTCTGTGGCCTTCAAAACCATTGACTATGGTATCCTTCTGGAGATGCTGGTTGAGTTTGGAATGGGGGGTACCGTGCTTTGGCAGTTTCACTTTTACTTGACTGACCAATTCCAGAAGGGGGAGTGGTTTGACTTCATTGCATTTATGATATGGGGTTTCACAGGGTTCTATCCCCCCCCCAATTCTCTTTAACATCTATATGAAACAGCTAGGAGAGATCATCAGGGGCTTTCAAGTAAGGAGTAAAGTTACACAGATGATACCCAGCTGTAGCTCTCCTTAACAGCTGAATCAGGTGGGTCAGTGGAATCTTGAACAGGTGCCTGGAGATGGTAATGGGATGTATGAAGGCCGATAAACTGAAGCTCAGTCTAGATAAGAGTGAGGTGCTATTGGTCAATGGGATAGCCGTGCTCTCCCAGAATAAGCAGGTTCATGGCTTGAAGGTACTGCTGGATCCTGGCCTACAGATGGAGGCCCAGGTCTCCTCTGTGGCCCGTAGTGCCTTTTATCAGCTTTGGCTGATATGCCAAGTATGGCCATTCCCAGGAAAGAGT